>NW_024802935.1:93749-208360 GCF_019175285.1 Sceloporus undulatus | reverse complement strand
ATTTATGTTGTCTTCATATGGCTGATGGATCCTGGAATCCTAGCATTTGTTTTTTAATTTAAGTACATTTCAAGAGACTGGTGTCTGTCTTTCCTCCCATATTGTATGCCATAGCAGTTGTGTTTGAAACCAAGGGGCAAAACAGACCAGCAATAAGAGCCGGCATGGGATTGGCATGGGGTATGGCAACTGCATGCCACATGCCCCAACTCTGCCCTCAATCCCTCCTCATGCTGCCCACCCTTCCAGACGATGGGCAGCATGGAAATGCTTCTGTGGCACAGTGACCAGAAGCTGCATGCTGCTCTAAAACAAAAGCAGAAGTCTTCCAAATGAACTGAAATCAAGTGTACTGTTGCTGCAAAAAAGCTGACCTACTTTCAATCAGACAGGTCAACTGAAAATGATGAACTTACTCTAAGATTTCCAGAAAAGGAAAATAGTAGGTGAGGGGAAGGAAGGGAAAGGGCTGTTTTGTGTGACTGACTGTTCTGGGTTCCAATCAGGTAATAACTTTATCTAGGCTGTCCTTTTCACTTCTAGTTACAGAGAACCAAGATGGTGTCTGGGACTTGGGAAGTCTAGGGTTTGATGCCCATTGGACCATGAGATTCATTTGAGTGACCTGAGATTTGTTACCTTCTTTCAGTTTTTCAAAATTGTGAAGCCACATACACTACTTTGAGCTCCATGAAGAGAAAAGCAGAATATAAACATAATATGTATTAGAATAAAATGAGATGGTAATATAGTTGTTCATTAAGATATTTTTTGCAGATAGTGTATTCCTTCATGCTACTACCACTGGAGATTGTGGTGTTGTGGCATTAGAAAGATGATATTTTAAATTCATATACTTTGTGTGATGTAACAGTACAAATATGCTGACTACTATGATATTGGAGATGGAAAATGTATCGATCTTACATTTTAAATTTCCTTTAAAGGTTAAAAGTATTTTTATACAACATTAAATAATAAGCCAATGTAATCTTCCAACCATTATTTGTTTTTTTGGATTTTGGTCTACCCTTATCCCTAACCTCTTTACAATATAGGATAATATCATGTATTAAATTTCAGGGAAATTATTTTTTGCCTGTTTGTGCAGAATATATAGTTACAATTATTACACCTATTTCTATAATGAGGGTTTCCATCCATGAAAACCCACCTTTGGCAAGTCTCATTCTCCCAGCCTAACAGGAAAGCAATGGCAAACCCTCTCTAATAAATCTTGCCAATAAAATCCTAGAGTTGCTTGTAATTTAGTTTCCCCACTAAGTTTCTACTGCCTCCTTAAAGCTAGATAAACAATGTTTTCATATAAAAAGGAACTCAGCATTCTTCTGATGCACTCAGTCACTCCCTCTCTCAAAGCCCTGAAAAGCCAGGATGGGCATGTGTTGAAAAGTTATATGGTGGTAGGTCTCACCTTTCCTGTTGACAACTTCTGGCTTCACCAATTGTGTATTAACAACTAGTTTATTAATTTTTATATTAACAACTGGAGAAGCTGTTACAAAGAGACTTCCTCCAGATTAACAGTGACCATCACATCTGGATTGGACTATATCTGTGTTGTTAAATGTGAGTGCCAAGATTTAACTGTCCCCTCTGGTCATGTGACACAAATCTACTTGATGTATCTGTGAAGATGCAATGGTCATGGGAAAATATGATACCTTTCCAATTGTCATTGTCATGAGAATGATCTTATAAAGCTGATTTTGGTTAGATTTATTTAGTATTTTCTGCCAACATCAATCTGTCAGCCCAGTTTCATTGACTCCAGTAAACCTGCATTATATCTATTGAGAGAGCATGATGTCAGAAGATGGTATCAACCATTTCCATCAGCAATGGCAATGCTATCTTCCTCCTCTGCATCTTCCCTTGCACATTTTGTAGTAGTTGATTATCTTTCCCACCCCTATCTACCCAATTCATTCAAAACACAAATTACTGACAGATGTGCGCCCTTGCTTACATATTCTTGCAGCAAGAATTTTTTTAAAAAATCAAAAGTTAGTGGTCTACTAGGTGAAATTATAGTAGGTTGTCTACATTTTCAAATATTTTTTTCACATTTTACACACTTTTTTCACAGCCTTGTTTTTTTTGCAAAATATGTCTTTCTGCAATATGTTTTTGTGCAAAGATGCTCTCTAAAGATTTCCCAAAGATTGCTTTCTAAAATATTATTTTATTATTGCTCATGCTGCTGCCAAAAATGTGTTGTACTTATTGCTAGCTGACCTTTTTGTCCAAAATCTTGTGGGGGGGGGGGATGTAATGGGGTAGCACATCAAGAATAAAAACAATTACTAATATTCCTTTAATGCCGAATACAACTAGCTTTTCCTATAATTGTGCTAAATTTGTTCCCCTAAATACCAACATGTCACTGGATTGTTTAGTACAGTGGTTCTGAAATGGTCAAAAACTTTTGGACTTCAGTTTCCAGAAGCCATAACCATTAGCTAAACTCTCTGGGGCCTCTGACAGTCAAAGTCCAAAACCCCTGGAGAATCAAATTTTGAGAACCACTTGTCTAGTATATAGGGGGATTAACTAGCTGAAATAACCACCTCCTTGTGTAGTAGACTCCACTGCCATCTACTTCTGGTACTCATAAATAAATCACTCTAGGAAAGAACGTTAAAATATTTGTATCTGCTAAAATGGCCTCTTAGGAACCACACATTTCCAGCCAATCCAAAAAATTCCTTATCTAGTATCCATACTTACATTTCAGAAAGAAAATAAAGCAGGAGAAGCATCTTAGAGCAAGACTGGCACCACAACTTTGAGAATAATATGCCAGCACTGAGAGGTGGGGTGCAGGGGCAGATTTGAGTAAAAAGGCCAGTACAGAAAAGAGAAAAATGGGCTCTACTGTCTCTTCATTGGGCTTGCTTTCCTGTGACCTCTGGTACTTGAATTGTCCCAGCAATGTAGCATCCATATTCCCCAAAGGGGCAGATAGTTACTTATTGTCCAAGTGAGTATTTTTCCTTCCACTACATGGTGACAAGGTAATATTTGCAGGAAAAGTATTAATGGGAGAAAGGGAAGGAAGGAAGGAGGGAGAGATGTTTACTCTGCACTTGTTGACTTGTCATGTAAATGTTCTTCTCCATCAAGATGGCTTCTAATTGCTGAGTCTGCTGAGCAAAGTAAGTTAAAACTAAGCATGGAAAGAGTATAGGGAGATGAAACACATTAGTCACTGAAATGATTTGAGAGGATATAACCTAAATCCAGACCTCAAAAGAGAGAAGGTACAACTTAGTTTTACTGAAAACAGGAGGGGGGGCATTACTACAGAAGTGTAACACAATTCTTCTACTTTGACTACCATGGTTCAGTCCCATGGAATCCTGGGATTGGCAGTTGGGGGGAGAGGGGCATTTACAATTTTCAGCCAAAGTGCTTCACCTCTTCACCAACCAACAAATGCCAGAGGCATGCTTGTCTGGTTTTGCCTTATCCATTCCAGCCTGTTTTAGGGTCCTGGAGGCTTATTTTCAAAACCTGACCAAATGATTGCTTCCAATTTTGAAAAACAACACCCCTCATTTCTCAAGTGGAAATAGGGCATGGGTAAGTAGTAGGACTGATCTGGAATCTTGATGATCTTGATTCAGCTTATTTGATATTAATTGTTGAACATTTTCTTCTTTCCTTCTCCGAGCTTTAAAAAAAATAGCTCATCCCATTTTCATTCCCCAGTCTTTTTGGAACAACATTCCTCCCTCCCCTTGGAGCTAAAACTGATTCATGATCTCACTTGTACCTTCATGAAGTCTTTTGGTGCACATACATATTGTATTTGGTCCACCAGGTATTCGTTATGCAGTAGTACAGTCAATGTCAGCACCTTAGGAAAGCAGAAGTCTTTGAATAAAGCAAAAAGGTGTAGAACTCCTTATTGTTCCTTGCCCTATTCAGCACACTTGTTATTACTTGGGTTCAAGTCATTTCCAACTTATAGTGACCCTAAAGCAAATCTATCATGGGGTTTTCTTGGCATGATTCATTCAGAGTATGTGTGTGTGCATCTCTGGCTTTTCTTCGCGAACGAAGATTCAGGAAGGACTCATCCCACACTTACAACAAGCGCATTGATGGCTAAAAAGGCCAATCCAAGATAAACAAGTCTGGTTGCAGAAACCACAGCAGAAAGTCTCCTTGGGTGATGTCTCCGGGTTGTGGTTCTTTCTGTGCTGTCGTTTTTCTTTGAGACTCATTCAGCGTGAGTTTTTGAAAAAGGCTGCAGCATCATAGATAGTGCGCCTCTATGCCAGGGCAGACCATTGTTGGTGATCAATTTGGCCGAGACTGAGGTGTTGTTTCAGGGAGTCCTTGTATGTCTTCTTTAGGGCACCCCTCTTACGCTGACACATGGCGAGTTCACCATAGAATACTATTTTTTGGGAGGTGATGGTCCTTCATCCTAGAAACATGTCCTCCCCAATGCAGCTGCGTCCTCAATAGCATGGCCTCAATGCTAGTGATCCCTGCTTACTCAAGGACAGCAACATTTGTCACATAGACAATCCAGTGTATATTTAGAATTGTACGTAAACAGTGCTGATGAAAGCATTCGAGGAATCGTAGGTGTTGGCGATAGATGACCCATGTTTCAGACCCATAAAGGAGAATAGACAGTACAATGGCTCTATACACACTGATTTTGGTGCTTCGCCTCAAGTGTTTGTTACTCCAGACTCTTTTATGAAGCCTTCCGAATGCACTATATGCCTTTGCTAATCTGTGATCGATCTCTTTATCAATCTTGGCATCTGAGGAGATGAAGCTTCCCAGGTAGGTGAACTGCTGAATGGACTTAAGCACAGATTTGCCTACAGAGACGTGAGGATGATAGTGTTCTTCCTGTGGTGCTGGCTGGTAGAGAACTTCTGTTTTCTTCAGACTGACTTCCAGCCCAAAGAGCTCTGCAGCTGTAGATGTTAGTTTCTGCAGAGCTGCTTCCATATGGGCAACGAGAGCAGCTCATGGACTAGATAGTTTAGTGGGAATTTAAAATTTAAAATTGACTCGGGAAGTAATGATCCACAAATGTTGGGGGAGGCAGTTCCAGGAATGTGGAGCAACAAGGGAGAAAGGGTGAATCCAAACCAAGGAAGAAAAAACTCTTGGCTGGATCAGAAAGCCCTGAGCCCCTGGATCGCAGAGCTCAAATGGAATGGTAGTAGGAAATAAGGGCTGACAAATAGAGGATGGGGGGCAAACTGTGCAAGGCTTTGAAGGTTACAAGAAGAAGCTTATACCAGATCTTAAAAGGAAAAGGGAGCCAGTGAAGTCAAGAGTGGGGTGGCATGGTCAAAACGATGAGCCAAAAAGATAATCCTAGCAGCAGAGTGCTGAACAGAAACTAATGGGCCAAGGTGGGTCAAAGGAAGGCCCGTCAGAAGAAGGTTCCATCCTGTGAAGGAACCAAAGTTGTAGCAGTAGAGACTGAAAGAAAGGGTCTGATTTTGGCTGTATTATACAAGAAGAAGTGACAAGACTTGGCTGTAGCCTGGATCTGTGGAATAAATGACAATGAGGAATCAAAAATAAAGCCAAGGCTACATGCTTCCTTCAAGGATGGATGGGAATATTATTGAACATAATTGAAAATGAATATTGTGAAGTAGGTTTTTGTGGGAAAATAAGTAGTTCTGTTTTATCCAAGTTAAGTTTTAGGCACCAATGAGGCGTCCATGTTGAAATAGATGACAGACATAATGTAACACATTGTTCTGTGTAGAAGGAGAGCTCTAAGGTAGAGAAGTATAGTTGGGTAACATCGGAATAACGATGATATTGAAGACTTAAGAGCTGATAAGATTACCTAAAGATAGTGTTTAGAAAGAATAATAATGGGCTCAGGACAAAGCCTTGGGGGGGCTCCAACTGACAACGAGACAGAAGTAGATACCTGGCTCCTGGCTACCACAGCAAATGACTGATTTAAAAGGTATGACCTAAACTAATTAAGGAATAAATCAGAAAAGCCTAGCTCCTGGATCAGATCTACCAAAAGACCATGATTGACTGTGTCAAATACTGTGGAAAGATCAAGAAGATTAAGAAATGAGTATATGCCTTCTGACTTGACCAAAAGAAGATCATCATTAATTTTTGTGAGAGCCATCTCTGTAGAATGCAAAGGACAAAAGCCAGATTGAACAGGATCCATAATAGAATTAGTAGAGAGAAACTCAAAACAATGAAGTAAACAGCTCGTTCCAAGATCTTAGAGAAGAAAGGTAGCAATGAGATTGGATGGTATTTAGAAAAGGAGAATGGATTGAGTGAGGGCCTCTTCAGCATGTTTAAATGCAGAAACAAATGAACCGGTAAACAGAGAAAGATTAATAATATAAAGAAGGTAGTATAGCTGGGGCAACAGTGATTAGGAAATGAGAAGGAATGGGGTAGAGGGAACAGGTTGATGGATTTGAGGATGTCAATAACTTAAATAATTCATGCAACCACACAGGAGTAAAAGCAGAAAATTTGACTGATATGGATGTTTGGAATGTTAGAACGCCAAAAGAATCAGGAACTTCGAGACTGGAACAGATAGTTTCGATTTTGGTGTTGAAATGAGTTACAAAGTTGTTAGGGGAGAACAAAGAAGGAACAAATGAGGGAGAAGTCTTTAGTAAATAACTGAAGGTCGAAAAGTGGAGCAAAACTCTCTAAAGTTTCGGATGAGGTGGATCTACAGAGTTGCCAAAGTTTATAGAAGATAGTGAAACGGTCTTAGGATGAACAGAATGAAGATCCTGAAAAGAATAATGAACACAATGACAGGAGGGGTGGAATATGGGCAATAGTATAGGAAACAGATAGTGATCAGATAATGGAAATTCAGTAGCAGTATAGAAAGGACTAAATCAAGACAACGTCCAAGGGAGTGTGTGGGTGAGTCACAGCAGAGCTGGAAACCGAACGAAGATAGCAAAGAACTAAAACGCAGAGATGCAGGGTCATTAGGATTGTCCACATGAATGTTAAAATCCAAGGTTAGAGTGGGAACATCTTCCAAAAGGAATAACATCAACCAAGATTCAAAATCAGATATAAACATTGATACCAGGTGGATGATAAATAACTGCTACCCGTAAATACAGAGACAGAAAAAATCTAATTGCATGGAGCTCAAACGAAGAGAAACAATGTGTCTGTGGAAAGGACAATATCTGGAACTGACAGTGGCTAGATAACAAAATGCCCACCCATGCCTGCTCTACTCTCTTGATGGTCTGAATGAGTAAAAGAGAGACCACCAAATGAGAGGGCAGTGAGTCAAGTTTCAGTAAGGGCGAGGGCGTGGAGAGATTTAGAGAGAAATAAATTATGTACTGCCACAGCTTTAGGAGTAAGAGTGACAATTCCATAAACAGCAGGAAAAAGGAAGCTGAGAGGAAGAGGAACATATCAAATTAGAGGAAGTGTCAGGCACCATAAAAGGAGGAGGAGTGAAATAGGAAGCGCCAAAGGAGAAAAAGGCAAGAGATTATAAAAAGGGGAAACACAAGCATTCCTAAAATTAGATCCTAAAATTCACAAATTACTAACTGGTAAACCATAATAAATCCAAAGGGAACATCAACTAGTTCTTCACTTAACAACGGATGATTATTTAGCTCCTTAGCAATTAGTGATTGGCAATACCATGGCTTGGATGATTCTAACTTTCATGCTCAGTTGTATATATTTACTCTTTAGGATCTTCTCTGCTCTTTCACGGCTGCCCTTTCCATTCCTATTTATCTCTTGACTGCAGTCTCCATTCGGAATGATGTTTGATCCCAGGCACAAGAAATCTGTAACTATTTCAATTTCGTCATCGCCTAATTTGAATGTATGTATGTCCCCCGTGGTCATTTTATGTCCAGTAGCAAGCCTGTCTTTGCACTTTCCTCTTTGACCTTCCTTAATAAGTGGCCCAAGTTCATGATATTTTCCACTAGTATTATTATGTCAAGCTAAAGTTCATAAAAAACCCATGAAGAACTTCCTTCTCCACCTTTGGGGGTCGAGCATGCCTTTCACAGGGTTCGCCTAAGACCATTGGGAACACATATTTCCAATGATCTTAGGAACCAAGGCCATCGGTTGGAGGTCACCACAACTTGAGGAACTGTATTAAAGGGTTGCTGCATAGGGAGGTTGAGAATCACTGCATTAGAGGCAACCTAATTCTATGTTTCATCTCAGTATAGTCAGATACTATGTTATTTATTATTAAAATATTTATAGCCCACCTAGTATGCTAGAATCATAGAGCATACAATAATTTAATGCAATTTAAATACTAAGAGGAATTTAAATAGGCTAAAATCATATTAGTCTGAAAAGTTAAAGCAAACTATACTGGGCCTGCCACATCATTGGGCATGTATTCGACCACCTGTGGATCGCCATACCCCATACTATTTAGTTATGGTGCATGCATGTGGATGTGCTGATGTGGACACTAATTAATATGGGGTGTAACCATCCATGTTTTTCTCATCGGTGCAGTTTGAGGAAAACCCAAACCATAGATGGAAACAGTCCATTGTAAAGAGTCGCTAGAACCACTATAGAGAGCCATATAGAGGATATCCTCCCTAATCATTGCACAGGGAAGACACCCCTTCAAATATGCAGGCCTAAAAACATTTAGGATTTAAATCTTATCACCAGCACCTTGAATTTGGACCAGAACTGCAATGAGTATTAAAGGGATACACACCCCTTCAAATGCATCACTGTGGTGTGTAGCTTGGATAACTTTATTCTAATCAAGGAAAATAACCCTGTGGTAAACAAAAGACCAAGGCATGCAAAGTTAATAAAATCACAACTAAAGGAAGTATTATGTTCAGAAGTGTGCTGCCTATAGAAGAGAATCCAAGGGGGCCAAGGGAGGGGGAGTCTTATGAACCCCATTTTAAACACTCTTCTCCTAAATACCCTTCAGATTACAAGGCTTTGGCCTGATAATGACTGTGCAAAGTGAAAGTTTTTAAAGCTCTGTGTTGATGTGGGCATATTAAATGCCAATGTTTTGTATCCTAACCAAAACTACACATGGTTCACAGAGAGTGTTCTTCTTCACATTGTCAGTAACATCTTTGCTTGGGGTAATTATTCAATTATTCCATGATTAGCCAAGCACTATAAAAACAAGGAATTCCTTCAGTATAATTAATTTACCATTCTACAGGAAAATGTATAAATCTTCTTACTAGTACCAGTTAGAGTAGACACATTGAATTGGTGGAAAAGTTTGCTCTAATTGCATCAAATAATGGGGTTTGGGCACTAATTTCTTTTTAAAAGTTACATACTCTAGTAAAAGAAAAGTTATTAACAGAATACATTTATTACTTATATTCAGTTGAATTTACTGCAACTCTTTTTTCTTCCTAAGTGGTTTAAAAAGTGGTGTATCTCTGCAGAAGGATTGTAGACAGACTTTTAAATTTATATGCTACTTAGCTGTTCATCCAAAATCAGGCCAATAGACATATCAGTCTTTGGAGAAGCTCATTTACTGGAATGTCCACAGCCAGTTCAGGATATACTAAAAAAAGGAAGCTAAACTTATATTAGTTTTGTTCTCCAGTCTGGATCAGACCATGCTTGAAATTTACTCTTAAAAATCACTTCATTAAATTGCTAGATTTTTGATGTCATCACATTTACTTTGGCCCACATATTGCTTCTGTGTGTGTTTTATGTTTCTTTCTTTTAGGACATTAGTAGTAGTAGTAGTAGTATTGATTGTATTTAGGAATGAATCATAGAATCATAGAGTTGGAAGAGACCGCAAGGGCCATATAGTCCAACCCCCTGCCATGAAGGAAATCTCAATCAAAGCATCCCTGACAGATGGCCATCCAGCCTCTGTTTAAAGACCCCCAAGAAGGAGATTCCACTACACTCCAAGGGAGTTTGTTCCACTGTCGAACAGCCCTTACTGTCAGGAGGTTGCTCCTAATGTTGAAGTGGAATCTCTTTTCCTGCAGCTTGCATCCATTGCTCCAGGTCCTAGTCTCTGGAGCAGCAGAAAACAAGCTTGCTCCCTCCTCAATATGACATCTCTTCAAATATTTAAACAGGGCTATCATATCACCTCTTAATCTTCTCTTCTCCAGGATAAACATCCCCAGCTCTCTAAGCCGTTCCTCATAGGGCATGGTTTCCAGACCCTTCACCATTTTAGTCGCCTTCCTTTGGACACTCCAGTTTCTCAACATCCTGTTTAAATTGTGGTGCCCAGAACTGGACACAGTATTCCAGGTGGGGCCTGACCAGAGCAAAATAGAGTGGCACTATTACTTCCCTTGATCTAGACACTATACTTCTATTGATGAAGCCTAAAATCACATTGGCCTTGTTAGCTGCCGCATTGCACTGTTGACTCATGTTCAACTTGTGGTCTTCTTTGACTCCCAGATCCCTTTCACATGTAGTCTTGTTCAGCCAGGTGTCACCCATCCTATATCTGTTCATTTCATTTTTCCGCCCTAAGTGCAGTATCTTACAATTCTCCGTGTTGAAATTCATTTTGTTAGCCTTGGCCCAGCTTTCCAATCTATCAAGGTCATTTTGAATCTTGATCCTGTCCTCTGGGATATTAGCTACTCCTCCTAATTTGGTGTCATCTGCAAATTTGATAAGTATGCCCCCAATTCTGTCATCCAAGTCATTGATAAAGATCTTGAATAGCACTGGGCCCAGGACAGAGCCCTGTGGGACTCTACTGGTCACTTCTCTCCAGGATGAAAAGGAGCCATTGGTGAGCACCCTTTGGCTTCGACCAGTCAACCAATTACAAATCCATGTATCAGTTACGTTGTCTAGTCCACATTCCACTAGTTTGTTTGCAAGAATGTCATGGGGAACCCTGTCAAAAGCCTTACTGAAATCAAGATATACTATATCCACAGTATTCCCTTAATCTAACAAGCTGGTAATTTTATCAAAAAAAAGAGATTAGATTTGTCTGGCATGACTTCTTTCTCTGAAACCCATGTTGACTTTTTGTGATTATGGCATTGCTTTCTAGATATTCACAGACTCTCTGTTTAATGATCTGCTCTAGAATCTTTCCTGGTATAGATGTCAGACTAACTGGACGATAATTGTTTGGATCCTCCTTATTCCCCTTTTTGAAGATGGGGACAACATTTGCCCTCCTCCAGTCTTCTGGGACTTCTCCTGTTCTCCAGGAGTTCTCAAAGATTATTGCCAATGGCTCCGATATTACATTAGCCAGCTCTTTTAATACTCTTGGATGTAGTTCATCAGGTCCTGGAGATTTATATTCATTTAGATTATCCAGGTATTCCTGTACTATCGCTTTACCCTGGTAGTGCAGTGGTTAAATGCCTGTACTGCAGCCACTCACTCAAAACCACAAGGTTGCGAGTTCAAGACCAGCAAAAGGGCTCAAGCTTGACTCAGGCTTGCATCCTTCTGAAGTCACTAAAATGAGTACCCAGATTGTTGGGGACAAATTAGCTTACAGTTGTAAACCGCTTAGACACTGCCATAGGCGGTATGAAGCGGTATATAAATGAAGCTTGTTTGTTTACTTATTCTGTGCTGAAATTCGCCTATTCTGTCCTCTGCTCCATTATCCTCAGGTTGAGCACCCTTTTCCTTTTCAGAGAAGACTGAAGCAAAGAAGGTGTTGAGTAATTCTGCCTTTTCTCTGTCCCCCGTTAGCATTTTGCCATCTTCTCCATGGAGTGGCCCTACCATTTCCTTCTTTCTTTTGCTGTGGACATACCCCCAAAAGCCCTTTTTGTTGTTCTTAACCTCTCTAGCAAGCCTGAATTCATTCTGTGCTTTAGCTTTTCTGACTTTACCCCTACACATGCTTGCTATTTTTTTGAATTCCTCTCAGAGCATTTTACATGAAGCTTGAAAAGTGGAATTAGAGCAGGATAGTAGCTTCTGTGAATGTACCTTATCTGACTACTCTGTGTCTGTCCAGTAGCTGGTCTGTAGTCCATCCATTGCTGGAGTGATCCTTTTCATTTATGGACAAAACCAATCAATGCTCCCCAATCACACTGTTTTTCCACTGTTGATGCACATGTGATAAGTGCTTCCTGAAGCAAATGAACAAAACAAATGGCCTTGATTATATACTGCTTCATACTGAACTAGCAGTGTTTAAGCAGTTTACAACTGTAAGCTAATTGCCTCCAACAAGCTGGGTACTCTAATGGACATTCACATGGTTGAGTGGCTATGATTACTTAATGGAGTGCCATGACCATCCAATAGTGCTAAGAAACAAAATAAAAATACTACATAAAAATAAATATAGATTGAAAGCCATACTAGGAAGGACATAAGACAGGGAAGTGGAGCTATGGAGGCCAGGACAGAGACCAGGACTGAAGCAGCATCATGGCAGTTTGGAAGAGCTATGAGATAATATCTGTCCCCAATATGGTGTGTCTGTGTTTCCTAAACTAATGTGATTGTGGCATCTTGTGAGCCTGGTATGATAAAATCCTAAGATACAGTGAAATGTGCCTGAAAAAACTGATGAAAGCAAAATCTGACTTTCATACCTAATGTAATATTGGAAAAGGATTCTCAATTTCCACATAAGATTAGAAATAATAATTTTGCAAATATGCTAAGTCTTTACTGTTGTCATCTGTTATGTCTAATGAATTCTTAAAGGGCCATTACCTTGCAAAATTTTGTCCAAGATAAACAATGACGTATTTGGCTTAAATCTACTTTATTGATTAGACCATTTGTCCCACAAATGATTATTATCCAGCTGGCTCCTGATCATTGTCTGGTATCCCACTCTTTTCACTGTTTTTTGCTGAAGTCATCCTTCTGAGTTAAGTTTCCAGACTTGACTAAAGTCCCAGCCCTGAGTGCACACCTGGCTTAGTTCATAATATTTCACTTCTCTGTTGCCAAATCCTTAGAAAATTCTACATTTTAAGAATTGTCACAGTATATAAGATTAATTTGTAAATGTGCCTGATAGAAGAGCATTTGAATTTTGTAACATCCTTGCCAAAGTTTATGTTGACTGTTGTAAGTTGGCAGTGGGGCAATCACCTTGAAAGAATTAGCATTTGTTTGGGACCCTCAGGAAAAAGGCTGCTATTGATTCTCCTAGCTTATTTAGTTCCCAGCTTTCCCAGCTTTGCCTGTTTTGTATGTTTGCAGAGTCTCATAGCAAAACTCCAGTGCAATCTACCTTCATGCCACCAGCTGCTTCTTTGTGAGTTAATACCCCTCTTAACATCTGAAACACTGTTGCTAGAATTTCAAGAAATTTTCTACTTTAGTAAAAACAGAAGCTAAAATAGATTTCAGGGTGATGAGTGGAAGTTTAATAAAATACTCCACATTTGCTTAAGAGAATGAACTTTATGCAGTACTTCCCACTCATAATCACTGTGCAAGAGTTCTTTGCAGTGTAGTATGCAGCACTGCAAGGAAGACTGCTCTTGTTTTGAATATCAAGAAAGTTTTTCATGTAAAGTTATGACTCTTCTTTGTTCTTACTCCACACACTCACCCCTTTCACCACTAGGACTACATTTTCATCTTTTCCCTCCTCTCCTTGAGTTGTCTGACATGTTTTTTTTATTCCGAACAAGTAAATCCTTTCTAAAATTGGCTTGTCTCTTGCCTTTCATCCTTTCCCCCCCTGAACTTGGCAGCTGCATTAAGGAGCTTTGATGTCATTATACTTTACCCTGCTAGGAAAGCATAAGCTAATTGTTATTTGGAAAGGACCTTTACCTGCTGGTTAGCTGCCTGTTACCTCTGGATTGATAAGTGACTGCTAAATTCTCTTTATGGAGCTCCCTGTTCTTGTTATTATATTCAATTTGGTTTGCAAGCTACACTATTTCTGGCTTTCATCTGTTATTATTATTGAATTTGTTCTATTTAAAGTCACCTAGTTTTTGCCCTCTTCCTTCCAGTGAAGTTTTATCCACATGAATGCTTATGATTGCAGCTGAAGAACATTAATGCTTATGGACAGGGGAACACAGTTTATTAATCTAGATAGCTTGCATATACTTCAGGTTGCCAGCCATACTTTGTCAACCACAATCCCTTTGTTTCTTTTCTTTGCTGCAGTATTTGAATACAAATCATACTTTTTCACATCCCTCTGAGCTTAACTAGCACAACCAATTCATCTCCTATCCACTGACTGGGTTATGGTGCCTCAATATTCATTGTCTATCTTTGTCTCTTGGTCTTTTGTGACCTCAGATGTGCTAATTTATTAGTACATAACACTGAGCATGGGGACTTAGCCAAGCTACCCTTATATATCCCTGTAACAAAAACACAGTGTTCTAGAATATAAGACTATATATTTATGTTTCTGTACCTTAAAAGGGGGAGAGGTGTGTATTTCATATGGAACGAGGAGCAAATTTATTTCAACCTAAGCATACAGTATGATGACATAGTGTTTTTATTGCTAGCTTCCTTTCCTATTTTCCTCCTCTGAAGTGGCTTAAAGTGTTCTTTTTCTGAATTCATGTAAATAGTATAGCCCAGCACAGAAGGCAGTGCTATTTTTAAGTTAAATTCTACTTTTCTGTCTATTAACAGATTACTGCAACTATGGGAAAGTCATCTGGATCCCCAAACACTAGATGTCCCAGTTCTCCTGCAATAATGTAGTTTAATCTAGCCATTCTTTACACAGTGGAAAAAAAGAAACCTGTAAATGCCCCTGGCTGCAGCGACATACTGGTTTTTATCAGAGACAGGAGATACTCCTTTATTGCAACTAGTGCCACACAATTAGTGCTTGCTGACTGCCCTAATTCTTCACCCTCACCTGAAGTCATACCAGCTATGTGTCATGAACAGTGTGGGGGAAGGAGCAAAGAGGAGCTAGCAACAATGTTGTGGTATGCCTCAAGAACCCAACAGTGTCCATGCTTGCTTTAGGCTGGATCCAATATCTATAAAGGTAAAGGTTTTCCCTTGACAAGATTGTCTGACTGACAAGATTGTCTCCATAACTAAGCTGAAGAGCCATTGTTGTCAAAGATGACTGGTGGTCTTGTGGCTAGCATGATCACATGGAATGCAGTTACCTTCCCACCGAAGTGGTACCTATTTATCTACAGTACTTGGACTTTTAGATGCTTTTGAATTGCTAGGTTGGCAGAAGCTGGGACTAGTGATGGGAGCACACTCTGTCACATGGTGCCTGGGCCTCAAGCTGCTGACGTGCCGATCTTGTAATCACCAGCATCTTAACCACTGAGCCATTTCCTTAAAATAATGAGGGTGACAAGAAGCAGCCCACATCCCAGGTTTGCTGTTAGAATGCAAGGCAAGATTAACACAAGTAAAAGATAAGATGACATATTTCACTAGGTCAGATAGATTAATTGCAAATAATGCCATGTAAAAACTACTGGGAAAATGAGTTAACCTGAGAATAGTCTCACCTCAAACCTAGGTGGGAATAATGTGGCCTTCCAGATGTTGTTGGACTAACTCCAAGCATTCTTCATCACTGACTGGGCTGATTAAGGAAGTTAGAGGGTTTCTTCATTTTTACTGAGGAGTCGTAATAAAAGCTGTACATTACAGAAAATTTTAAAAAACACAATTGCTACAGAAATTCTGTCAGTATTATAAAAAGGATCTGAGATATCAGTTGAGGTTGTGAAGGAGCCCAGCTTGACATTGTAAGAAGAATCCATAAAGATGGTGGTCACACTTTCTGTAATGCACTTTACATATATAATTGCCCCTCCTTATACGAGGATTTGCCATGCACTGATTTGAGCATCCACAGATGGTAAGCCTGGCCATTGTCCTCAATGGTGACACGCATGCACACGTGCTGCCACTGGGGACAAAAATCCCTCGCCTCCCATCTTCCCTTCCGTCCTTCCCTCCCTTCTTCTTCCCTTCCTTTCCTGCTTACTTACCTTCTGCTGCTGCCTTCGCCACGGGAAAGGCCAGGTGCCGGTGTTGGAGGCTTTGAAGGCCTCTGGCATGGCTGTTCAGCCTTCTCGCCACCGCCACTGCGGGAAAAGCTGGCTGGCGGTACCAGTGCTGGAGGCCAAGCTGGAGGCCAAGCCTCAGCCTCCTCACTGCTGTCATGGAAGGGCTGGGTGGCAGTGCTGGAGGCCTCTTGGCCCTTCTGTGGCAGCGGAGGCATCAAGGAGGCTGGATACCAGTGTTGGAGGCCTTGAAGGCCTCTGGTGCTGCTGCTCACCCTCCTCGCCGCTGCTGCTGTGGAAAAGGCCCGGTAGTGGTGGTGTGGGAGACCAAGAGGCCTCCAATACTGCCATCAGTCCTTCTGCAGCAGCGGCGAGGAGGCTGAGGCTTGGCCTCCAACACCGGCACCACTATCCATTTTTTCCTGTGGTGGCAGCGGGAGCGGGGAGGCCAAGCAGCCACACCAGAGGCCTTCAAGGCCTCCAACACCAGCACCCAGCCTTTCCTGCAGCAATGGCAGCAGCAGCAGAAGGTAAGTAAGTAAGGAGGGAGGGAAGGAAGGAAGGGAGGAGGGGAGGAGGGGAGGGACTTTTGTGGATTTTGGTTTGCGTGGGGAGTCTGGAACAGATCCCCCGTGTATACCGAGGGCCTGTTGTAATAAAGGATGGAGAAAGTAGTCCTGAAAGGAAAAACATTATTGTCAAAGAAGTATCAGACGGGGAAACAATGAACGTAAATAAGAACAGGCAAATTTTTCAGATTTCTTTTCTCTCACATCTGAATATTTCTACCACCCCATTGAAATTATTAAGAAATGTTCCATTTTTAGAATTTATGAAGAATTTTTCATGGCAACTGAGGTAAGGACTTAAAAGTTGCAGGGCTGGCGTCTGAAACATCCCTTCTCCAGCCGTGAGAGGGAAGGGGGTCCAGTGCTCTCTTCCTGCCTCCTGCCCAATTTCCAATGAGGGCCAGCTGGAGGAACTGAGCCCCCCTTCGAGTATGTTTTAATTATTTAATTTATCTCAATGGGTAAGGAGTGTATATTGTTAGTTTTCTTTTTACTTGTTTTGCTTTGCTAATTGCTATGTATTTGCTTTGTTAATTTTTTGCTGCTATTGATTTGCTATATATTTTTGTTTTTGTTATTTACTGCTATTGTTAATTGTTATCCTATTTTATTGCTATTGTTTAATATACTGCTATGTTATATCTGTTTTTATTTCAAGTTTATTGTTATTGCTTTGTCTTATCCCCTCTATTGTAAGCCGCCCAGATTCCCAGTGATTGGGCAGCATATAAATTATTATTATTATTATTATTATTATTATTATTATTATTAAATGTTGAAGGTTTGAAGAAATTTTGCAAGTAAAATTTTCAAAACAATCCCTTAATTTGGAAGCCTCCTTTTAAAAAAAAAAGGCTCAGCTTTTAAGTATTTTCTTCCAGAAGATATTTCTCACCTATTTCAAAGAAGTATTTGTGATTCAAAATCTGAAATAGATAAAAATTTAATTAAATATGCAACCATCTTTGGATATAATTCCTGGATCCTGTTATATCCTTCCAAAAATATTTTAAAAAGCACATTGATATTATTAGTCTAGACATCCTACCCTGATGTTACATAGATTAATTTTGAAACCTTTTAATGATTTTTTTAAATTTTATTTTTCCAATATCAGGCCACTAAAGCCACAGTTTCAACATGCAGGTGTTTTGGGTACTACAAAGAAAACCTAAAATTAAAAAATATATATTTGAAATTGGGCAATATGTTGATGTAACTTGTAAAGCAGAGGAAGGACAATGTGTATAGAGTGCTTAGTTCACTATGAAGCGGTATAGAAATGTTAATGCTAATGCTATTGCCATAGAAGCCTTTTATTGGTGGTTCTGTGTCTCATATTCTAAAAGAACCAAAAATAAAACAATTCATTGCAAATAACAGCTATATATCTCTCCTCCATGACTTTACTTACTGCAATAGTCTTGCTAAAACATAATTTTTAACTCCACCACCACTCTGGCCAGGTTTCATTCCAAGAAAACATGATCATTGATCTTCCAAGCATCAGTGATGCACCTTATGTCACCAAGTAGTCAGAAGTAGTCTTCCAATACAAAATTTCATGCAAAAGCAACTGTCAACTTTGCTTTGCTTTGTTTTAAAGGGAATCATAGTTTCAACAGCAAATGTAAAGTGGTTATTAGAGTTTATTTCACACATTTCCTTATGACTCAGCCTTGAGACAAGTAAAATGTAAAAAGAGGTACGTTAAAGTCAAAGATCACATTCACCGCTCACAGAATATCTGCTGACTCTGAATCATCATCTTAATTTACTGAGCTCTAGATCATTGCAAAAGGAGACAAACAGCAGAGTACCAGGCAAACCAAGTGGGAAGATTTGAGTAAAAAAGCACCAGCTCCATAAATGCTAAAGATTTTAATCAATAAAGAAATAAACATGTCCAATAGATTTTAATGTTTAATTTTTAAGGGAGGATGCTGCAAGTTAGGTGCTCTGAGTCATGTTGAAAATTGGGTGCTGTGAGAAGACTGTTATGTTGGAAAGTGACTGTGTAAAAGAAACTATACTATGTTGTTCATTTTTCATAAAAGGAAACATGCAAGAAATGGCTGAAACTACATTGTCCTTTTGTAAATTTATTGCATTTATTTGCATTTCTGTTGTATTATGCAAGAAGAGGAAGGAAATAATTTCAACAAAATGTATTTGTTATGAGGACATTTAGTGAAATGGTGGTTAACAGAAATATCAATGTGGTTCCTAAGGAAGATCAGCAACCCTTTTCTTGATTGGTAAAGGAAACAAACCAACCTCAAAGCACTGAAAAGCGTTGTTCTTTTTCTTCCCCAAATTGGAACAGAAACAAAGTTGAGATAATAGGGAAGGATGAGTCATCTAGCAGCTAGCTTTAAAAAAATAGTCTGTTAGATCTTAAACATATCATTGAGTTTAAGCTATCCAATTATAATCTAGTTGAAATTTGGAGTGGGGGTGTTGGATGGGTCTGTGTAATGGGATGGTATTTTAGGCTTGTCTGTAGGCACATTTTCAAGAGCTAATGGTGGAAAGGGGCAGAAACTGGCTTTAAGACATCAGGTAGAAGAGAGAAAGAGACCGCTCTCCATTCCACATTATATGAGATGTACAAAGTACAGCATTGATAGACACACACACAATGTTTTTACGCTAAAACTCTCATCAGTCAGTACAGCCAATGATGACGAGTTATGAGAAATGCAATCCAAAAATATCTGAAGGGCCTCCATTTCCTACTGCAATTTAAAGGGAAAGCATTAGATGTACAGTATATATGAGTCATTTATTTCTTATTATTATTTATACATATTGTACTAATATACAATTAGTCCAGTTTATACTAATATTGCCATTACAGATACAGCCATCCTCACAAAATGCTTTTCTATTTTGTAAGTCAGATGTGTGATGGATGCAAGGAATGTGCATCCTCCAACACAGGAAAGAAATTTATATGAACTGGGACAAGGTTTCCAGAGATTATCAGTGCTGTGCTCTTAAGACAGCATTTCTTCAATGTTACAATACTGGTGTCTACCTATTTCACTATACGGGACCCACTCATAGTGAGGCATTTGGTCCTGGCCTGCTCTCTAGAGTGCTATGTTGGTCAGTTTCTTGCTGCATTTTCTTAGCAGAACAGTTGTCAAGGTGCCATATAGTCTACATATGGGCTAGCCTTATTCTGTCACAAGGAAACATTTAGATGAATTAGTTCCATTAGATTCAAAATGCATTCTGATGTAAAACTGTGTTGCTTTTTGCAGGCTTTCTCATTCACATCAATGAATGGCAGCAGTTCTCTGTATGCTTTCATCTCATATTCCCTATGTGTCTTCCTACTGAAGGAATCTTTATATGAAAAGAGTTTTCATTTCTATTGAAATGAATGGGTAGCATTCTGTGAACACCAGAATAACCATTTTCAAGGATTGCTTAACTGGAACAGTATGCTGATGTGTTTAATTGTTGTTCATATGTTATAACTTCCCCCCCAAAAAGATGATCAGAAAAAGGATCAAAAGTTGGTTAGCTTAGGCTGAAAATCAAACCTATGTTGTAAAAAGAGATGATGAATCCTCTGTTTATCTGTGCTGAAATGCTTTTGCCCTAGGCATTGGCAATGTCATTCCCCTCTAACACAAAGGTTCAGGCTGTCTATTGAACTTTTTTTTTCTCCCTCTACCATATGATTACTTATGTAACCTACAGATGACTCAGTTGGACATGCCTTTTGAAGTTGGCTAGAGACTGAGAAATGCTCGATGTGGTTTTGATTTCTGTAGATTAAAGGAATGCTGCTCTTCAATGACATTGCAGCCCTATTAGGTTAGCACTGTTGACAGGGAGAACAAAAAAGCACCCAGTCAGCATTTTCAGGTCCTTGACTTCCTGTAATTTTACCCCTGTGCTCTATATGAAGATTTTGTATGTCTTAAAACTATGTCTTAATTCTTAATTTGCTTTTATTAGGGATGGGTGAAAAATTAGTCTATTAAGTTGTTTTTCTAATGGATTTGTCTGATGGTGCACTTTCTATACTGGACATAGAGAAGGATGCAATTTTCAAATAGAAATGCACACATTTTGGAGATTGCAGTGCATGTAGAGACCCTTTATTCAGGCTGGCCCCACAGTTCCAGCCCTTCGGTTCCAATCACTCACCTTGCCCTTTTAATCCCTGGATCTGGTACTCAGGCTCAAGGTGATTACTACTCTAGATTAATGCCAATGTTGACCAATGGGCTCTGTGTGGTAAAGTGTGTCTTGTTCTCTTTTTCAGTTATTAAAATAAAACATCTAGGCATAAGATGTAGAACAATAAACTAGTAAAGATTAATTATATAAGTTATATAATGTAATTGTTATATTAAATTATATAACAATTAAGTTAAACATGGACTCCCAGAACATTTTCTACATTCCCAGCTTTTCCAAAGGCAAGAAAGATAATACTGAAGTCCAATGTGAACCCACTGAAATGTAAATTTGTAGTCAGATTTTTAGTGGATTAGGAAAAAGAATTTATTAATTGGGATTTGGAAATACCTGTTAGCAATATTATATTAAGGGGAAAGTCTCAATATCCAAACAATGGTAGCCAGCCTACCTAAGAGACATATGACATATAGAATTAAAAGACGAAATGGAAGAGAAGGGGTTGTCCTGATCTGTGTCAGCTTTACTAAAATAAATTAATTTTTCTTCAGGAATGTGTAGTACAGGGCTAGAGAACCACTTACTCACAGGCTATATCTCAATCCTGTAGCTTTATAATTTGGATTCCCATCCACAGACAGTGCCACTTAATGATGTTCTTTTATCAACTTTACTACATTTGCCTGCCTGCCCCACAGTCCAGGGACTCAATCTCTGTAAGGAATGAAAGAGACAGCAATGTGTAGCAGGAGGGAGAGAGGCAAATGTGAGGAAGCCAACCATGGCACAGAATATCTAGATACATCTAATAATAGACCAGCTGCCTGCCATTCTCCATGATTGTGTTTGTGTATCTGTATCTTCTTTTCCTGTGGGAACAAGACAAAACAAAAGATACTATCTAGGAGACATGCTAAGAAAGGGAAGCAAAACAGGTTTCGATAGGTAACTCACTTTTTTCTCCTTACTGTACACTGAAAGGAGGTGGGATATTTTGTCTGTGCCCAGCATGGATACAGAGCATGCCCCCCCATCTCTCTCTCTAAACACACACACGCACACACACACACACACTGTATATTTGTGTGTGAATACATATGGGGTGTATTCATATTTGTAGTTGTTGTGTGTCTCATGTTGTTTCTAACTTACAGTGACTGTTAAGGTGAACCTAAGAGTTTCCTTGAGAAGAGTTGTTAAAACAGAAGAGAAGAGTTGTTCCTTGAGAAGAGCTGTCAAGGATGTTTTGATTGTGATTCCCTGCATGTCAGGGGGTTGGACTGGATGGCCCTTGGGTTCTCTTCCAACTCTATAATTCTAACAGGATTAGGCATTGCCTTCCTGTTTGGAGGGGTATTATGTATATATTGTTGTACTATTTTAATGATGTACGCCGCTTTGATTTCTTAACAAAAAGTGGGATATAAATAAAAGCTTTATTTATTATGTTTTTTATTCCTCTGAAGCAGAAAGGGTATGACTTGTCCTAGGTCAGTCAGTCAGTTTCCATGGTTGAGCAGACCCCTGACCTGGAGTCCTGGTATGGTTCTGACTCATGTGTCTGAATAAATATGGTCTGTGAAACTGTCTGCCTTATTAGAGAAACAACTGAAGAGAACTGTCAGCTAAAGGCAACAACATCTGGAGGTCTTGTAAATTTCCATGATTGCAAATTGTCTACAAACACCATACATATGTTAATATGGAGGGTGAATGTACATGCATGAGTGTTTTGACCCCTTTGTATGGGGCTTTGACTGATCCAGTCCCACTTTTGGACTCCAACTACTTTCCTCTCAAGAAAATTGAAGGTTGCGAAAGGGATTTTCTCACTCTGTTCTTGGGACTTAAAACTATTTCTAGTCAAACTAAGCAGAAGGCTTGCTTTTCAAACTATGGTCTCTAAAGTAAGGGGAGATTAGAGTCTGAAAGGTCGCTCCCACTGAGAAGTTGAAGGCTCTTAGGGTCAGCATCCATAGTTTTTTGGTGGGGTTTTTGGCCTCTGAGACTGTTCTAGAAGAGTTTATTCCTGACGTTTTGGCAGCAACTGTGGCTGGCAACATCAGGGAATGCTGGCACAGAAAAGAGTGAGGTATATATATACTGTTGGTTGAGAGGAAGCAATTTACATGTATTGTTCTGCTGCTGAATGGCAAGGCCTCAGGGTGTCTATTTAATTAATGATCCATTGTCTGCTGAGAAAAACACACCCTCTTCAACATTGGTGGTTTTCATTTGTATTTGCTGGGTCTTTTTGTTGTTTTTCAGCACTAGTAGCCAAACTTTGTTTAAGAGCTTCTTCTTTCCTGTTGAAGTTATCCAAGTGTTTATGGATTTCAATGGCTTCCCTGTGCATTCTGACCTGATAGTTATTGGCATGGTCCACAGTTTCAGTGTTCTCAAAGTGCATTTTATGCCCAAGCTGGTTTACAGTGTGTTCTGCTACTGCTGATTTTTCTGGCTGACCCAGTCTGCCATATGTCTCGTGTTCCTTGAATTGTGTTTGAACATTGTGTTTGGTGGTCCCTAGGTAGACTGCACAGTTTCACAGACATATATATTACATTACACTCAAGGGTTCTATATGTAATAGGTCCATCTACTTCTTGATTTGAACCATTTGCTTACAATGAAACGTGTGCCTGTGTTAATAGAGGTAGATAATCAGATGTATCCAAATGAAAGAGAGTTACTCATCCAGGTTTTAAACCCTGGGTGGGTTACTGCAAACACAGCAGGGTCAGTTTTTCCTTTCTGTGTCTATACAGGATGCAGCAGTGTGTTACAGCACATTTTGGCTTTTTTGTGTATGTGTGTCTGATTGGGGAGATGAGAAGGTTCAGTGGAGCTAACTGTTGCCATTTGAACAGTTTGGGAGCATAAAATTATGGACAGTTTGGGGGGGGAGGTTACCCCATAATCAGGCTGAAATATAATTTTAAAATTTGAGACAGGCTTTGAGTAACTTTTGAGAGTGCCCCACTGGCCACCTTTTAAAACTATGGACACCAGCCATGAAAGCCTTCGGCTTCACATTGACCAAGTTGTTGTTTGTGAACAAAAATTGGTAGAATGTGAATTGAATCTTTGTTCACATGCATTTTGAATGCATTTGATTAAGTTGAGGTGGTGAACAAACTTAGAGTCCAGAGACTTCAGAGAGCAAGTTGTACCAAAAAAAAAAACAAAAACAAAAAGCAAAGAAAGAGCAGTAGGTGAACAACAAGAGAAAAGCAGCCTTGGTGGGGATGAAGTGAATTAGGAGGGATGGGAAAGAATCAGGGAATCATAGTAGGCAGGCAGGTTAAGAAAGAAAAGGGCCATGGACTCAGAGCCTAGAAAGTCCATTGATTGTATGTTCTCTATACTAGAGGGTCAGATATAGTTTCAGATATAGTTCTTTTAAGGACAATTTTTGATTTTTGCTCATTGTTACCTTCCTACTTCCACTTACATAGATCATATGCACACACATTGTAGGGAGTAATCTGGTATTTAACATGGAACCCATCAAATGTTAGTGTCCAGGATGTTATATAGTAAGAATTACAAATTATATAATTTGAAATATACAGCTTAGATGAAACAGGTTTTGGCAAGATGCACCCATCTTGTGTCAGTGGGCCACTGAGCTTTCAGATTCCCCTTACTATTTAAAATTTCACCTATTTCCCTAGAAAACTTGATTTGATCTATGGAGGTGGGTCTTACATAACATAACATATTTAAACATAAACATGGCACTTGCAGGAACAGGAATGGAACGGCACAGAACGGGGGAAGAATGGGTGTTACCGCATGGAAGAATGCCACCAATGTCACTGGGAGTCCCCAAGCCATTCCCCATCCATTCCCCAGCTGTTCCTGGCAGCTAATTTTGAAGAATGGTTCAAATCATCCTTCAAAATCAGCTGCCATGGAACAGATGGGGAACAGCTTGGGGACTCCTGGAGGCATTGGTGGCATTCTCCCAAGTGGTAACACCCATTCTCCCCAAGTTCTATGTTGTTCTGTTCTGTTCCATTCCTGTTCCTGCACATGCCGTACGATAAACTTAACTGATCTGAACTGTTAAGATCTGTTCTTCAAAAACTGCTAGAAAGGACTGTGAATGTGCTGTGAGATGAAGCTAGGAAGGATTGTTATGTGCCACCAAAAAAGAGAACAAGAAAATATTTTTAAAATTGCATATGCTAATTTTCATATATAGGTGCAGATTTAGAAACTGCTAGTATAATTTAAGTGGAGATGCAGTAGATATGGTCATATTATCAAAGCAGCACTCAATATTCTCAAAAATAATTCATATGGTACTGGAGAATATAATGATAGTTCAAGCAAACATGGAACAGCTGGATTCCAAACCATTTATAGAAAATAATGAAAAATTTATGTCTCTAGTCTCTTGCAGGGCAAAAAGACACAACAACAATTTGCAGACATAAGCATGGTTGAAAATACAACCACAGGATGTCTTGAAAACAACATTCAACATCCCCCTCAGACCATGGGCTTATATACTGGAAAAAAATATTCACTTGCTTTTCCTCAGATTAGATATTTAGCTTGTTACCATTAATTGCTATCAAATCAGCTTTGACTTGTGGTGATCTTATGAATGAGAGATTTCCAAGTCATCTTGTCATCAACTTCCCTGCCCAGGTCCTGAAAACTTGGTCAGTTGGTATCTTAGATCCTTAGAATTCATAATTTGGGGCCTTACAGTGACTCTGTCTTCATTCTGTCAAATTGCTTCCTCTTTTTGGCAGGAAAAATGAAATATTAATGTCAGTTAATGTCAAAATACTTAATATCTAAAAGACATATTTATTCAAATATGAATACTCATTAAATTCAATTCTACAAATTCAGGAATATATTCCTTTACATTTTACCAAAGCTAAAATACATATTCACTGATAAATGCAAATACAAATCAAACCACAGTTTTAGTTGTCCAAGGTATAGAACAATTGTTCATCTTGCTGCATGAAACCATATTGTCCATTACACTGATCTCTAGCTCCTCTGCTTGTAAACTGAGTCTTCAAATAGCATCTCATGCCATTTTCTCGCTTGAGTCCTATCAAAGTGACATTTATAACCATGCAGTCATATTATCATACCCTTAGACTATAAATAAATAAAATATTGGAGTGTGTGTAATGTGCTGTATTTTTTAAATCTTTAATTTTTAAATGAAATTATATTGTTAATATGTTTTACTGTTTTAATTGTTTTAACCATGTTTTTAAATAATACTGTTATTTCATTCACTTTATATTGTGTAATCATTGTTTTAGCTGGGTTTAAAAAAACAATTGTGAGGTGACTTGGATCCCATTTTGGGTGAAAAGTGTGATGTTCATAAATATCTTAAAATATATCTCCACTGTACTTTCATTATTCATCATCTTAGCACTTCCCTCTCTATGGCTCTTCACTGGAATATCCATAAACATAGCTTCTCTCTTCAGATCCTGAAAACTAATTCAGGGGCTCAACAGACGGGGGAAAGGTGCAGCGATATGCCCCCTTTCCACCTCCAACGGAGGCCGCAGCAACCAAATGGTTGCAATCGAACGCTCCTGGTGGGTTCTTTTTGTGTTGTGCGTGGAGGTGGCACTACCAGCTTAAGTGCACTGATGACGTATGCATGTGCAGCACTGTTTAAATGCTGCACTGCACATATGTCATCGTGGCAATCCCCCATGTGGACAGGGCGAGCCATGATGGTGCTGGCAGCACTCAGTAGGACTCAGTAGCATGCAGACACTGCGCTTTCCCAACCTCTAAAATTGGCCCCAGGCCAGCGCATAGCACCAGTCTGTACCGAGCTTCAGTTTTACTGACTGATTGCAAATCATGATTTGTCATCTGTTCCATCACAAAAAACATCATTATACTTGCTGAATAATGTCTGAATAATATATTAAAAAGAAATAGCTGGGGAAAGAACAAAAAATCCATAAATTTAAAGTAATGAAAGAAATGGGGAATAGAAAAAAAGGGGATTAGAGGAAACTAGCACCAAAACCAGCATTTTTGAACCAAAAATGTGGGGGGGTTTGTGCTGAAAATGGTTTTTCCTGTGCAAAAACACCATAATGTGATTTTTGCAGAAAATAAATCTATGGAACTATGAATATTCCTGAAAAATTATCACTTTGGAAAACATTCTCACAGCAGGAAGAACACTGCTAAAACCTTCTTAATGCTTCATTCAGGAACAAATTAGCAAAGAACTACATCTTTAGGTCTATCTATAGTCTGACCCCTCTTCTCCCGTTTCCCATTTTGAAAGAAAACCAGGTTATAAATTCAAACTAACAAACAAACTCTAAAATAAGGTGAGAAGAATCTCCAGGCAAGAGTGTTGCTGTGAAAAGTATGTGTATATATATATTTTCCTCATTGTTTGACTTAGTGTTTTATATTTGAATGAAACTTTTTGTGGCATTGTGGTGGATACTTAATGTATTAGGCTTAAGGGCCTGCCAGACGAGATCCATCATATTACCACTCTAAATAGCTTTTAAAAAGCAATAAAGACGGATCTCTTCCGGCAGGCCTTTCCTGAACAGTTCTCCGGCCATCAGAAGGAAAACCTAACTGCTGACCTTCGACTTCACCACTGTTATTGTATTGTTTTTTAAGTATGTTTTATGATTTTAATTCCACACTGTTTAATTGTCTTTTAAGGGGGGGGGGTTGAGGGTTTGGACTGTATATTTTAACTTTGTAAGCCGCCCCGATTGCTTTTTGTAGAGAGGCGGGATATAAATAAATAATTGTTATTATTATTATTATTATTATTATTATTATTATTATTATTATTGATGTCACCAAGGGCTGCCCCTTGTAAAATCACAACAACCTGCTGCCTCCTCTAATATCAAAAGCTATTGTTTCTAGTTCTCAGCTTTTTGGTCCTGAAATTGCAGAGCCTGAGACAGTTCTGATCAGGCAACCCTATATCTCCCAGAAAAGGAAAATATAAGAAAATGGCTCATACATTCAGAGCCCTTCATTTACATGACCTAACTGCATCACACAAGAGTTGAAACTAAGATCCAGCCTAAACGTCAGCTCTTTTAGCTCCACCCCATTTTTCCTTTTACTTGTTCAACACTCACAGCAATGTTACCCTTTTCCTTTAAAAGTGTAACATTGTGTTGAAAGGAGTGACAGTGCAGAAACTCTCACATTAGAAAGTGATGTTAGATGTTTTAGCTATATTCTTTTTTAATTCATAAACTGAATTGAGTCCCATTTTGGGGGGAAAGGCAGGATTTAAATGAACAGATTACTAATAGTAGTAGCAGCAACACAAATGGGCCCTAAGTTGCAAACTGAGTATTATATGGAATGGTTCTGGAGAGATTTTCAATACAGGCCCAATAACACGGTTTCATTTAATTGTATTTCTAAGCACCAAGTACAAACAATATATATGATGTCACTTTAGATGTGACAATTGATTTCCAATTTCACAGCAATCTTATGGTCCCTGGAGGTGTCCCAAGCATCTATAGCAGTGATAGCGAATGTTTTAGGGGCCAAGTGCCCAAACTAAAAAGTCTTCCAACAATGGGTGTTGCCCAGTGCCAGGAGTGGGACTTCCAGGGTGGGACCTCTTCTTCCTCCTCCCTGCCTTCTGCATGCCAGGGGAAATGGCCTTGCATGCCATCTCTGGCATGTGTGCCATAGGTTTGCCATCACAGATATATAGCAAAGAGTAGAAATCTTCTCCAAGGTCTTAGATGAAGCTTTGGTCTTGGAGGGAGAGATGTCTTAGATTTCCTCTCCTGGCTTCTTTCATACCCTGTGGAAGTTTCTGTAATTGTCCTTACCTCATAAGGCAGACTGGTGAAATTATTTCAAGAAGTAGTGTTGAGTAGGAAAGGTAAGAATTTAAACTTGTAGCTCTCTTCATCTGAATTCTCTCCCACTGCAGTAAAGTCATGTTGTAGTAAAGGTTTTTTGGTTGGTTTTTAAAGCTTGGTAGAAGTGGGGAAACAGATTTGCACTATTAAGGATAATTGATTGTGAACTAGATGAACTATTGTCAGAAGCCAGAGACATAATAAAGGAAGAATGCAAATACACACTTTCCAAGGCCATAAAGAAAGAGAAGAAATATTGGCTGTCAAACAAAACATTTAAAGCAGTAAAGGAAAGAAGAGAAGTAAATAAAAGGGAGACAAGAATAAACTCAGAATCATGAATGCAACAGTAGAATAACTAGAGAAAAAAGACAAAGACAACTACTGAAATGACCAATGCAAAGAAATAGTTAAAAAAAAAAAAAAAAAGGGAAAACTAGAGATCTCTTCCACAAGATCCGGGAAATCAAAGGGAAGTTCAAACCAAGGACCAGAACACTGACAATAAACATCATAATCCAAGACCAGGAAGGAATAAAAATAAATGCTGGAGGCAGCACACAGAAGAGCTATACAGAAAAATGAAGGATGCATTGAACAAAGAGCAATATGAAGACAAACCTCAAATTCTAAAAAGTGAGTAAAAAGCTGCAATAAGAGAAACGAGGAAATTAAATCACCAGGAACAGATGGCATTCCAGTTGAAATACTACAGTCCACATTGAAAGAATCAATACCAATACTAACTAATGACCAAAACACACTGCATAAATAATCTAGTTGGAGACCACTTTAATTGCCCTGGCTCACTGCTAGGGAATCCTGGGACTTGTACTTCATTGTGCCATCAGAGCTCTCTGACAGAGAAGGCTTACAGTCCCCAGAATTCCCTAGCATTGAGCCTGGTCAATTAAAGCTGTCTCAAAATAGATTTTGGCAGTGTGTTTTGGCCAACAGATATGGAAAACAAAACGATGGAAATGATCAATACACATCCCTATCCACAAAAAAGGAGACACAAAAGACTGCAGCAAGTATAGGACCATAGCACTAATCCCACATGCAAGCAAAATCATGCTCAAAATTCTGCAACATAGACTTTAACCATACATGGAAAGAGAAATTCCAGAGGGGCAAACAGGGTTCAGGAAAGGCAGAGGCACTAAAGACCACATTGCAAACCTATGGTGACTAATGGAGTGCAACAAGGAATTCCAAAAGAAAATTAGTATGTATTTTATTGACTACAGCAAACCCTTTGACTACATTTTTATTTTATTTTATTTTACTTCAAGGATTTATATCCCACCTTTCTCTCACAATGGGATTCAAGCAATAACCACTTTCAAGATCTAACATTTTAGACAGTCCATCAAGCCTAACCTGGAAAGAGGAAGGCCCTCCCTCTATCCACCATCATCCAGAGGGAGAGAAGGGCAGGCCAACTCCATCGGGGAAAGAAGAAGGCCCTCCCTCCAGTCCATCTGCCATGGTCCAGGCCTCAGAGGGAGAGAAGGTTTGCTGGACTTTCCCCCTTCCCCACTTCCATTCCCTTCTCCTTTTGTGTTTTGTCTTTTTAGATTGTAAGCCTGAGGGCAGGGAAATGTCTAATTTAAAACAATGTAAGCCACTCTGATAGCCTTTTGGTGGAAGAGCGGGGTATAAATACAATCAATCAATCAATCAGTCAATAAAAATGTTACAATAATTTAAAAAGACAAAATAATTTTAAAAGCCAGAAGTAAAACCATTAATTTACAAAAGTTTTTAAAAAATAAACATTATTAATATTTAAACATGTTAAAACATAGTTAAAACCAGCACAAATTAAATTCAGCCACCAAACACATGCCTGAATTTAAAAAAAGAAAAAGAAAGAAAGAAAAATAATGACCACAAAAGATATCCATAAATTCAACCTAGACAAATTAGGAAATAGAAATAGTAAAAGAGTTCCTGTACCTTAAATCAAACATTGATCAGAATGGGGACTGCCATCAAGAAATCAGAGGAAGATTAAGAATGGGTAGGTCACCTATGAAAGAACTATGAAAGGTCCTCAAGAACAAAGACATACAACTAAGCACGAAAAGTCAGAATTGTGCAAGCAGTTGTGTTCCCCATTGCCATGTGTGGATGTGAGAGCTGGATAACTAAGAAAACATATATATATAAAAAAATCATTCAAGATGTGGTGCTAGAGAAGAGTACTGAGGATACCGTGGGTCAAATGACAAATGGATCACAAAACAGATTTTTATTAGAGCCTCCTGGAAGCAATGGCCCAAAATAGATGGGCAAAAAGGTCCGCTGTTGGGTTGCATTAGGAATGTGGTGTTTAGATGATACATACCCCCAAACTGCATGGAAGCCATGCCGGGACCAGCTTAGACACCTCAAACCTGGCCACAAAAGAAGCAGGGGAAAAAACTGCTCCTCTTGCTGGCCAGACTGAAAACCACAGCGGTGGCCCAGATCAGGGCCAGGTGCATAAAGTTGCCATGACCCTGGAGCAAATAGTGCCAGAACAGCCACAGGCCATTTTATCAGGTCCATCTGCTTGAAGCCCAAGATGACTAAACTGAGACTAGTATATTTTGGCCACATCATGAGAAGACACGACTCATTAGAAAACAGCACAATCCTAGGAAAGGTGAAAGGAAAGAGAAAGACCACATACTAACTGATGGACTCTACCAGGGAGGCAATGGACATGAATCTGCAAGAACTGAGGACAGTAGGAGTATTGAAGAAGTCACAGGGCAGCCATGAGTTGAGATCAACTAGAGAGCAGTTAACAACAACAAGAGAGGCGGTGAAGTACAACCAATGGTTCTATGATTACCATTGTCCTCCTACCAATTGCTTGTCAGGCCCCTGGAAATGTCAGATATCCTCACAAAATAATGTTCTATCCTTAAGACTGTATATCTTTAACATTGTTGCTATAATACGTAGGTATATCAAAATGGTTGGAATGTTCTTTGGTCTCTGTGCTAACCCCTAAAATATACATACTGCAAAAGATACACACTGGAACCACAGAGATTGGTTCATGTTTTCAGCAGTCTGCTAATTCTTGGGTCTCTGTATTACAACCAGGGGGAAATGCTATCTCAAACACCTATGTTGACTGTAGAATGACTTATCTAGCTATCCTAATTTACTTTATATGCACTGAAATTGCTTTTATGCTTAAAATGCATTTCAAAACTGTGGTTTAAAATTTCCACTATTATTTTCCTTCTATCTTTATAGGCATTTATATAAAGATTTTGTTAAAGCCAGACTCTACCCAGGGGCGGTTGGTGGAGAATACGAGGAATCCATTAAATGATCACCAGTTTCAATATGAAAAAGAAACATGAAATGATCATAAAAGCACACTGTAAATTCATTTTTGTCCTTTCAATTGGTTCTTGAAAACTTTTGTATGTCTTTTGAACTTTATTTCTGCCAGCTCCACAGGATAAACTCCTAAACCACCATTTAACTTTCAACCATAATATAGGATACACATATTTTTAAAAAATAGATACTGAATTTTGAACAGTATTAAATACCATAAATAGTATGCAAAGGAATAAATAGTGCAAAGGTGAATTGCTAATATATAATTAGAAATTTGCAGCATAAATTCTGAATCACCTCTACTGCCACAACTACTAAATGATATATATAAACTTTTGCACAGCTTTATAATTGACCTTTTTTCCTTCAGAAGATTTTCTCTTTATAGCTTAACACAAGTCACTTTTATGAAGTCTTCTTCACCATATGCTGGCTTTTGCAAGTATTTCTCACAGTTATAAAAGAAGCAGTCTAGAATTTGTCTCTAATCTATCTTTGGAGCACATTGTCTGATTTTCTGTGTTAAGATTTTAAAAAATCCAGATTCATTCATTCTGCATATTTTGTCATTTATTAAATTGTTGTAGGTGAAAGACTTCTTTTAACCTGTCCACAGTCTGCAGGTGGTTTTTTTTTTTTTTAATCCTCACATACTTGGCTTTTTCCAATAGCACAATAATGTGTATTGTAGGATTCCTCCCTATTTTTTTCTTTTTTGTCTGTAGATACAGATCATTCAGCTACTCTTACTTTTTTCTGCTTTACCTAGTTCTTTCTTTCTTTCTTTTTAAAATTCAAGCTTGGTTTCCTGCTGCTTTTAACAGGAGTAAAAACATGTCAGGGAGAATTTTATCTCAAACTTTCTAAAGTCAAGATAACTGTTTTTGTACATCGGTACTGCCTCTTTTTAATTGTGAACGCTTCAGAGGATGGCTGAGAGAAAGTTCCTTTGTTGGTGCTTGTTTGATCCTTTGCAGTTTCATTGATCCCTTTCTTAAATGAAGTATTTTCTTTTAGCCACATGTCAGAATCTTTAAGTAGTGCACCATCATCAAATACATCAGTCAGAGGGAAATTGTAGAGGGAAAGATGGCTGCTGCTAACCAGCAGCTGCTATGCTACCCTCCCACAATCCAGTTCTTTCAGAGCAATACAGTATGATATAACATCACCAGGAAAGGGAATATGACAGCCACCAAAATGAGCTGCTGTGTATAACTATTTCTTTATTTCCTCATTGTGAAAACTGCCAAACTGACCCACCCTGTTTTACAGCATGTAGATCAAAAAGTGAAAATGTGCATAATTCAGCCCAGTCATACTTTATGGATCAAGAGTTGGAGTGTTTAATTTTAGATTCCAGTAGAATTCTGGATTAAAGTTGTGTATATCTTGCTTACATTTGCTTGAAATAAAGCCAACTCCAAAGAAAAATAATTTAAGGCCCCATACAGACAGGCCAAAATAAAGCTGCTTCGGGTCACTTTGGAGTTATTCTGCTTACATGATGCATGTATCCTAAAAGTCTGGAGGCTGTGCCAATGCCATGCTCCAGTTCTATGGACTGGAGTGTGGCTTTGGCACAACTTCCGGAATCTTAGGACACATGCATCATGTAAACAGGATCTCCAAAGTGACCCGAAGCAGCTTTATTTTGGCCTGTCTATATGGGGCCTAAGTTTCAACAAGGGAGCTGTGTGTTTCCTGTAGTCACTGCCAGTTAACAACCTGGCTGCAGGTCTTTGGGCCATTTGAAGCGTTAGGGTGCGTTTCAAAGGCAGTCCCATGTACAGTGCATTATAGTAATCCAAACAGTATATAAGCAAGGTCTGTACTTTTTTAGTTCCTTTTTTATTTGCCTGGATTCATTGTCAAACCAGGGATTTGATTATCTTGGTCCTCTCTTTCCTTTTGTACTTCTTGAAATAGATGATGCTTCACAGTAGAAGATATTTGGAAATAGCAATCAAGTGACTCTTCCACATCTCTTGAATTTAATGAAGGCTCTTTCATACATTTTTGGTCAGAACACATTAAGGAATCCAGATCTTCCCGACTGACATTTTTCCATGTATTTAGAATCTTCCAATCTGATAACTGCATGCAAGACACCTCTTCAGGACAGACCACCTGAAGGATTGTTGTTTGATAATTTTAAGTTAAATAGAATTCAACTTTTTTTAAAAAAACCAAAAACCCATTTAATCAGGTCCTATAAAAAGAAAAAAAAGCCATTTAATCAGGTCCTATAAAAAGAAACATTTAGAAGAGTCAGACTTGCTTGGAAAATCAGTTGGAAGAATGAGTTTCTCTGGATGTTAATCATTTGGTCTTTAGTTGTTTCCCTCTCATCAGTGTAAGAGGAAAATAAGTCTTTTGCTCTAATGAATCCCAGTTAGAGCCCATTCAGGTGTAAAAAACCACTCATTAAGATAACAAAAGCCTCAGGAGATATTCTTCTAAATGCTCCCAGCTGCTTTAAGAATGATAATTTGATTTCCAGGGTGGAATGTAAACATTTACAATTTATTTAAAAAGTTGAAGGGACCAGCTAACTATGAGATGGGTTTCTGTTTGCAATGTACTAAATATGCTACAAACTATTCATCCACCTGAGGTGCCCCTCATGTTTAAAGGAATCTTCAAGGGCTGAATATCACAGGACATCTATATCTATAGCCCACCAAAAGCTTCTTATTTCCTTGCCAATACAAAGTTCCTGGACATATTATGAGTCAGTTGATTGCCACAACAGATTATTGCAGCATCATACTATTGGCATTAGAATTTCATGCAACCTTATTATTAGAGTTTCAGAATCTCTAGATAGTGAGCATGATAAAGAGTCTGGCTTTAAGATCAGCCTATGCAAACATTAGGTCCAAAATCTTACCTTAGCTCCCAAGTTGCAGGCCCATGGAGGCAATGCCATCTTTCAGGTGGTTCCCTTGTTAGTTGGGGGTGAGGACCTGTAGTGCCATCTTTCAGGTGGTTCCCTTGTTAGTTGGGGGTGAGGACCTGTAGTGGATTGGCCAATTAAGGGTCTAAGCACTGAGGGCAGAATGATGCTTGACTTCCCACTGGCTGTCCTGGTACAACTAATACATATACAGGCTGGTTGGAAGGGACTTGGCTGAATCCCTTCTCCACGATTTTCTTCAAACACCTCTTCTAGCTCCAGATACTGGCAAGACCTCCCTCTTTTTTGCTTTGGAAGGATTTAAGGGGCTCTCCAGGAGTCAATCAAAGCTGCCTTCCATCATACACCCCCCGTCAGTTTTGTTTTGGTACATGTGAATGTTCTATGTATGGCATGTTGTAAGGCTTGTGTTTGGATCATAGCAAATCTTTATATCATAGCAAATAACTTTGTGTGGCATGGATGGCACCCACAGAAAATCCAAATAGCTCAATTTTTCTCTACAGTCAAACTGGTGACAGAAATTGGTAATCACATTGTTGCCATTTTGAGAGGACCTCAGAAAAAAATTGATACATTTAAAGGTAGTGTGAGGTTTCGGGGTGCTTGTGGAAGTGGATGTATTTTCACGTTTTCATACATTTGGGCAGAGTTTTTGCATGTTTGGGGGGAGGAGGTCCTACAATTCACACGGGAAAATTTTCAACAAATGGAGCACTTGCAAGGAGTTTTGAGGAATCATGAGTTCCAAGGACTGTATACAGACAGCATGCCACAATTTGTTTACCTGTGCTCCAGCAGGTGCTACCAATATTTTTTTTGCCAATAAACATGGGAGTGTGTTGTGTCCCTTCCCTTCCAAGCCACTGGGAGTACAATACATTTCCCCACAATATGAGCCTTATATTTTGTTAGTCTTCTCAGTGTAGCTGCGGAGTATAACACAGTTTGCCTCACAAAGCTTTTGCATCATGTGAAATTTCTGCATTACTTGCTAAATGTTTGGGAAAGTACTTCATTGCTGTGGAAATTTTCCATACGGTTCTGAAGTTTCTAATGAGAGGCTATTTTCAATATGACATGTCAAAGAGCGTTCCTAAGTCAAAGACTTTTATGTGATGGGGAAAAGCAAATCAGTAGACAGGGCCAAAAGCATATAGCCTGGTAACCTTCTGATTGAATATAATGTTCCCATTTAAGTTACCTAACATGCCTTAATAAGATCATTTGAAAGTAAACATGTGTTCTTCTATTAATTGATATTTTGCATGCTTTCCCAGTCTTGGATTTTGTGATTTAATTTTAATGGGATTGGGTATTTCAGTTTCTCCTAATGCTACTAGACTATTCTAAAATTTGAGTAAAGATGTTATTGTTACATTAAAATTTTGAATAAAAGATAGCATATTTCAACTATCATTTATGGATCAATTATTTCAAGTTTATTGAACATGTATAACAATACATTCATATGTAAGTAGATTTCTATTTGCTTGCTTATAAAAAGTTGTGAAAGATAAATTGAACTGTCCACACTTATTTGACAATTTCATCATGGATTTGCTATTACATATCTTAGTTTTCTGCCACAATTCAATTTCAAACAGATGATAACAAGAACGTAAATGGGATTTATCGGTCCTATAACAGGGAACATATTTTTCTTACAGATTGCCTTTATTAATCAGTTCTAATAAAATGAAAAGACGTATACTTTGGCAATTGGTACAAAACATGTACCATATTTTTAAAAAACTTTCAGATTGCTTTGGTGTAATCTAATTCACTTAATCAAAATGCTGATGGTGAATTATTTTTGGCGCTCCACTATATTTTTATTATAATTTTCAAACTGCTGATTTCTGCTGATATCAATGGAATTTTGAACTACGTATGTTAATTATGAAGTGGAACTGCTGCCTTACCTCACCACTTCCTGTTGTAGGAAAAATACTGATAGCAAATGCATTCAAAGATCATGTGTGGGCTATTCATACGAGTATAATCTGAACTGGCAGCAACTAATCAAGAAAGGAATCTTTGGCCTGGCACAGACGGACCTTACATGACGTCCTCGTCAGGTGCTAGGGTTGCCTCGGGGCGCTCTGCGCACATGCGGCCTTACTCTAGCACATGACAGGGGCATAATCATAGCGGCCTCCCGTCTACACGAGCACTGCCATGATTACGTCACACATGCGCCACATCCAAACAGCACGGCGCGTGTGTGACATCATACCATCACAGGCTGCTTACCGTTAGGGTTCCCGCAGCCACCAAACAGAATAAAAAAATAAAACTGCCAATATCATAATATCCTTATACAGATCCATTGTGTAGCAGCATATGGAATACAGTTGTGATCTGCACCTGAAAAATATTTTAGACTTGAAAGAAAGCAGATCATCTGGTCAACAAAAAGTATCTTCTCTACAAGGAAAGGTTACATTTGGAACTGTTATAACTTAGGAAGGCAAGTAAAGAGAAACATAATCAAGGAGTATAAAAGTATACATGATGTGAGCAAAGGAGCTAGGGAGAAGCTTTTAACCTTCTCTTCCCCAGTCTAAACACACCAAGCTCTCTAAGCCTATGCCATTCCTCGGAGAGCATGGTTTCTAGACGTTTCTCCATTTTGTTCACCCTCCTCTGAACGTGGTTTATGGTTAAACTGTAGAAATCACTACCACACGATGTGGCATTGGCTATCAACACTGATAGTTTTTAAAGGGAATTGGATGAATTCATATAGGTTAGGGCCATCAGTAGTTATGAGGCAGAATGCAATATTGATATTGCAGTTTTTACCTGTATACCGCTATGATCAACACAGAATAGCGGTTTATAAATAAAACTTATTATTATTATTATTATTATTATTATTATTATTATTATTATTATTATTATTAAATAAAACTTATTATTATTATATTGCCTCACATTTTAGAGGCAGTAGGTATCTGCATATCACTTGTTACAGCAGAGAATGAACCTGTAGCACTATTTCCAAAAGAAACTGCGGAGCTTCTGTGTGTACAGAATGATGAACAAGTTGGTCTTCAGCTCTTACTTAAGCTCCTAGGCCTGTTACAGACTGCCAAAATAAAGCTGCTTCAGGTCTCTTTGGAGGTATGCTGTTTAAATGATGCATGGTTCCTAAGAATCGGGAAGCTGCAACAAAGCTGCACTCTAGTCCTTAGGTGCGACCTCTGGACTCTTAGGATGCATGCATCGTTTAAACAGCATACCTCCAAAGAGACCGGAAGCAGCTTTATTTTGGCAGTCTGTTTTGAAGGGAAATAATCGTTCTTGTCTTTCTGACTTGTGAAATAGAGGATAAGAGTCAAAATCAGTCTTTCTACATAAAGCTGCAGGAATGCAATAATAGAGCTCATAGCACTCAAATTAATTGGCATAAATTGTGTTTTGAATATGAAAAAGAAATGTAAAAATTATTCATATGCCTATATAGGTATCTGCTCGTTATTATTTTGTTACTATTGTTTATTTGTAATTATTAATGATCGTAAAACTAAAACACTGCTTTTCAGAGCTATAAAATGTCCCAAATGCACTGATGTGTATTAATTCTAAAGCTAATTTCAGGAGTAACACCTGCATTCCAGTCCTGACACACACACACTCCTTTTCAAATAAGGTTAAACATTGTAAAATGTTCCACATTTATTTCCTTTAGGGGCTCAACAGATCACCCAAAAGGACGGCCTATAGCCACCCGTTTTTATGGTATAAGGAGGCTGTAGCAACCAAATGCCACAGTCTCTGTCAGGACTAAAAAGAACTCACTAAAAGCGGGTTCTTTTTAGGTCAGGTGCTGGGTCCCATTCTTGTGCCACTGGCGCCCTCACATGCACCAATGACGCAGGCACACCACAGTGATGTTTGGATGCTGCACCGTGCCTGTGTCATTATGGTGGCCGCCATGTGGACAGGGCCATGCAGTGATGGCACCAGTGGTGCGCAGTAGGACTCGGGAGTGTGCAGACACTCTGTATTCCCAAGTCCTAAAATCAGCCCCAGACTGCCACTTTCTGGCAATCTGTTCTGGGCCCTAGTGAAACATATATCTTTTTCTATATTAAGCAGAGCAGAGCAGAGCATCCCAAACAAATAATTTGCAGTACTTCCTAAAAAGACACTCACACGCTGCACATACCACTCCTAAGGGGCAGCCTGCAGCAAGTTCTTTGTTCACCAGATTGGAGCCACAACTACATGCCATGGCCTTTTTGCATCATGGAAAGGGTGCCATAGCTGCCAGTGCTGAGGCTTTTCAGTGCTCCTTTGGTGCAGCACGTGTACACGCTGTGCCAAGGGAGCACTGTGACACCTTCCACTTTGTGATAGGGCATGCAGTATCACACCAGCATGGAGGCAGAGGCGGGACGCAGTTGCCATGCCCCCACTCCACCCCGATGTCAGCATTTATCGCTGGTCTGTCAAGGCTGTCAGTTCCTCCGATGGCCCTTATTGACCATATAAGATTTCCAGTTTTTGTTTTCACCTTCAAGTATTTAAAGCTTTTTTTAAAAAATCAATTTTAAGTCATATTGAATTATTGCTTCCGGTGTTTTGTTTCCAATGATATGAAATCCAACACTGGGTTGAGTTGTGTTGTACATGTTTATTTTCATGCATTCTTCTACCTGCCTATTTAGCTATGTGGTAACCTTTAATCCTAGTACAACAATCCCTGCTATTACTGAATATATTTTTTTTACCAGTGGAGTTGACAGCTGTTTCCTATACTGTAAACTTGTAGTAGAATGCTGTTCATGATTGAACTGTATCTTAAAAGAAATATAGCACTGCCAGAAAAAGTACATTCAATTTCCTTTTTTCTCTATAACATACATTATTATGTAGTCATAGTTTGATGTCAGCATGCTGGGTATGTCCTTACTCCATCAACAGGCAAGCATGTGTGGGAGGGATTGTAAAATGTGCAGACTGATTGTGCCAGAACACAGATTTTACTGTGTGGATGATTAAATTGTTCTAATTTGCTTTTATAGTTTGTTTCTTTGAGAACTTCTGATATAGGGAGGGATAAAAATATTTAAATAATATTTCACCTTTTTCCTGATGCAGCTAAAATGAATCATAATATCAGAAACCAATTAAAATAAGCTATCATATTTTAAAAATAGCACTACATTTAAAACAGCTTCGGACATTCAGAACATAACAAATGGGAGGAAAGTGCAGCACCCTTCATTAATAAACCCATCCACATCAACTAGGGCCAAAAGCCTTTCTGAATAAAAAGGTGTCCAGAGTAGCCATATTGGCTATGTAGCAAAGTATAATGATATACAAAATTCACAAAACAGTCATACCTTTATTATCCCAACCAAAATGCACAAAATGCATGTTGCAAGCTTTTGAAGCTTCACTGGCTTCTTCATCAGGAAATGATGTTAAAAATTAGTCAATAGCCATTTATCAAGATGTAACTATTCTCAGTTCAGGTGGTATTAGAGGGACATTCATGCAGGCCGACCCATCCTCCTTCTAGCCATTGTGAATATTCCAGGAAATTAAATTTTAAGTTTCATTAGCAAGACAAAAAGAGATACTCCTCTTGAGATTCAAGTTATCTTTGTCTTTTTTTGAAGCTACCAGTTCCTTTGGTAGGGAGAGAATACTTGGGCCCCATTCATACTGGCCTAAAAGACATGGAGGGAACTGGGATGATCCGGATGCCCCTCCCCCGAATCGCTCCGTTAGCAAGTGCCCACTACAAATTGAAATCAAATGCATTTTGACAGAAATCGAATGCATTCTGTAGATTGGCCGCTGCCAATCAAGCTATCGTCATGGTGACGTTTGCAGGGCATCGGGGGAAGTGTCCTCCCTTTTTAAAGAGCCAGGCACAGGGGTTTCAGCGGCTGAAGCAGGGAGAGAGATGCCCCTCTCTCTCTCTTTTTTTTTATAAACCTGTGGGCTTTTGGGTCAGATCTGCCCCTGTCCCAGGCAGAGGATGGGATTGCCATGCATTTTTTTAATGCTTTTAAAAGCAACATTAGCTTTCCCTTTGCTTCCCTTGCTGTATCTGCTCAAGAAGACAAATCATTCGCATACTGTATTTGCTCAAAAAAAATTGCTAAAAATGTAACATTGATTGTTTGCAACATTTGTAGCTTCTCTCTCTGCAGAAAGCAAGGTGATCCAGGATATCCAAGTGCAAGCCTGGCTCCATCTGCCTCTGGAATATAAACCATGCGCATGTTCGCTCAAAAAAAATTGTTAAAAATGAAACATACATTCTGGAATATAAACAATGCGTATGTTCGCTCAAAAAAATTGTTTGAATTTGAAAAGGGGGGGGGTTGCCTGACATGAGCTCCGTTCATGACCTGATTTTTTCCTCCTGCAAGGGAAGGAATGCCCAGCGACAGAGGGCTTTGGGCAGGGGATGCAGGGAAAAGAGGCTCCTAAAGAATGCCTTCCCTTGCTCCCTTCTTCCCAGGGCTCTTTCCTCCTCCCCTTCCCCTCCAATGAGGGGAGGAAATGCCTTGCCCTTTGCCCACCCTCTGACTTAAATCCCTCCCTCAATTTGCCTCGATCGTGATCGAGGCAAAGTTCTCATTCCCAGGACCTGGGGTTTTTAAAAAGAAACGGTATTTGCGCCGATTTCAAAAGACCCGCGCTAGGGGCCATTTAACACGGAACGGGTGTGCAAGCCCCGGATTCGCTTGTGTGAGATTCGGGGTGAGTAGGAACTTCACGTGATTGAATCAGTTTCAGAACCGATTTTTTTTGTAATGTGAATGGGCCCTGAATTTCTAGAGAAGCCCTCCAAATGCTGCTTTGGTAAAATAAAAATAAAAAGTTTCCTAAAAATTTCCTAATCATTTCAAAATGTTTCCTAATTGACTGGGATTTTGCCATTTGTGGTTTCTACCTCCACAAAGGTAGAACATTTTTCTTTTTTTTAAAAAAGGACTATATTTGGCATGTTATTGTACTTTGAATAAAAAGGTGTTTGCCTGCCAGTTCAAGGAGGAAGCACTGGTACAAGAACAAAACTAGCCAATTTCCAAAATAGCAACCTAATACATCATGAAAAAAATTTTATTGTCCAGAAAGGAGGAACAATACTAAACTGAATCTTCCTTCTTTTGTTTTTTTGTGTTATAAATAATCTGCTTTATTACCACTCTTCCAGGGAATAAAACTAAATGAACAATTATTCTTAATTTTAATGTGAATTCTAATAAATCTTGAATTCAACATATGTATTGTCACATCAAACTACAGTGCCAAAATTGGACACTGAGGACTAGCATATGAGAAAGCATTCTGTCAAGCCTTCCCTTTTGAGAAAAGGATATGAAAACCAGTTTACATTTTATCAGATAATCTTGCTAGTTATATTAATTTTCTGTATGACAAACCATAAGCTACTAATATTATTGGGTGGATATATTTTTAAAATCTATATGGATTCACATTGCAATTTGAAATGTGAAAATATAATTTTTAGAGCAAAAATAAAAATATTTAGATAACCATCATCATTTTGCTTCCGTTGGGTGTATCTTTCTGAGCACGGATTTGGCTATGTCCTTCCAAATAGTGACTCTTGTTACATTATAGGAATTTAAATTACCCAGAGGCCTGAAAGATCCTCTGCACCATTTACATTCTAAAGTTGAACATGCTCCATTTATACTGATGCATACTTTCGATTTGCATTTTTATAGGAAGACTTCTATTATACAGTGGATCAAGACATTATATATATAATCTAGAGTGTAAACACACATAGACACACACACATCTCATATGAGAGCTCTAGCTTCTATTAGAGAAAGGAAATATTGAACAATAAGCAAGGAAAGATCTAAAAATCAGTTATTTTTTCCCATTTAGCTAACCTTCAGTATGCCCTCCAAATATGATTCTCCCCGAGTTAAAAACAAAATTTTATTACCCATGCCGAATAGACTAAAGGTTGTTTAGCTTGGGTTTTTTTCCATTTTCATACCACACTAATGATTTTCACCTCAGTGGATTTTAATTAAGGAAAAATAACTAGCTAGCTTGATAGCTCATCATACTGATGTGTGACCATGTGAAATCTATTTGTTAATACATAGTGAAGTAGGAATTTGGCCATTGTATAGAAAGAAGGAAGCTCTCTTCTTTTCCCCATCAGGTAAAGGGCATAGCTTATTCACATTCCTTCAATTAAAATACAACTTAATAATAATGGCCCAGATTTTTAAAAAGTAACATAGATTTAGATCATCATCTCAAGCTATTGCTTGTGGAAGAGTAGGAATGGGGTCTAAATGTTCTTATTGAGGTTTCACAGCTATCTGTATTTGAGAATTTATGGTCCAGATCAAGTCCACAATTAATACGAAGGGAGAACACTTTATGGAATATTTCATATCAGACTGTGTGATGGAAATTGTAAAATATAGTACAGTATACAGAAAGTCTTCATGCACCATGGAACATTTATAAAGTTTTATGCTAGCAGGTATAACTAATTTGTATTTATTAACAAACATTGAAAAAAACTGTTTTCAAATGTCATAAAATAATTATTTTGTATAACTTGTATACTCATATATTTTCCTGCTGGAAGTCAGTCTAAAGAAAACGGAAGTTCTCTACCAGCCGGCACCACAGGAAGAACACTACCACCCCCATGTCACTGTAAGCAAATCTGTGCTTAAGTCCGTTCAGTAGTTCACCTACCTGGGAAGTATCATCTCCTCAGATGCCAAGATTGATAAAGAGATCAATCACAGATTAGCAAAGTCATATAGTGCATTCGGAAGGCTTCACAAAAGAGTCTGGAGTAACAAACACTTGAGGCGAAGCACAAAAATCAGTGTGTATAGAGCCATTTTAATGTCTATTCTCCTTTATGGATCTGAAACATGGGTCACCTTTCGCCAACACCTACGACTCCTTGAATGCTTTCATCAGTGCTGTTTACGCACAATTCTAAATATACACTGGACTGACTATGTGACGAATGTTGCTGTCCTTGAGCAAGCAGGGATCACTAGCATTGAGGCCATGCTATTGAGGACGCAGCTGCGCTGGGCAGGACACGTTCCTATGATGGAGGTCCATTGCCTCCTAAAAATAATACTCTACAGTGAACTCACCACGGGTCAGCGTAAGAAGGACACCCCAAAGAAGAGATACAAGGACTCCCTGAAACAACATCTCAGGCTTGGCCAAATTGATCACCAACAACGGTCCGCCCTGGCCTCGCATCAGGAGGCATGGAGACACACTATCCACAATGCTGCAGCCTTTTTCAAAAACTCATGTCGAACGAGTATCGAAGAGAAACGACAATGCAGAAAGAACCACAACTTGGAAATATCATCCAAGGAAACATTCTGCTGTGCTTTCTGCAACCGGACTTGTTTATCTCAGATAGGCCTTTTTAGTCATTAACAAGCTTGTAGAAAACGTGGGATAAGTCCTTCCTGAATCTTTGGCCTGTTACAGACTGCCAAAATAAAGCTGCTTCGGGTCTCTTTGGAGGTATGCTGTTTAAATGATGCATGGGTCCTAAGAGTCCGGAGGTTGCGCCAAAGCCACACTCCATTCCTAAGCACCAGAGTGCAGCTTCCAGATTCTTAGAATGCATGCATCATTTAAATAGCATACCTCCAAAGAGACCCGAAGCAGCTTTATTTTGGCAGTCTGTAACAGGCCACAGTTTGCTAAGAAAAGACAGAGATATTTTCCTGCTATTACTGCATTAAAATATAGAGCATTTACAAAAACTATGTGATAAAATATATACAAATACACAAATGCCAACAGTTATTGATAATAGAAAATTAACTGACCAAGGAGTTGTCTGGACTAGCCAAATAAAGCAGCTTCAAACCTCTTTGAAGTCTGGCTGTTTAGATGATGCACAAGGCAAAACAAAGTGGAAAATGAAATGAAGCTGCACTCTGTGGCTAAAAACCAGAGCAAAAAATCCCCCAAAACAAAAAACAACTCTAATACTCTGCCTAAATGTGTAAAATGTGCATCATCACACTGTCATATAAACAGCCAGGTGCCAGTGCAGGAATGTGGCAAAGAAAAAATGCAAAAGTATTATTATTATTATTATTATTATTATTATTATTATTATTATTATTATTATTATTATTATACTTTATTTATATAGCAATCTAGATTTACACAGCACTGTACATACAAACAATAAAATAAATGAAGATGAAACCTTCTAATGGCGTACATTCTACAAAATACATATAAAACAATAGATAATACAAGATAGAATTAGATAAAATAAGCAGGCAATAGATTAAGAACATCAAATATCAAATCATCAAACATTGCATGTTGACAATAATTCAGTGGATGTAATTACAACATACAAAAACCAGACAGTCCAACGGGGGGCATGGGGTGAAGGGAGTGTGAAGGGGCAACAACACACCACACAATTTTAACCTCCCGATGTTAGGGTTTGTGACTTCGCTAGTTCACCGAATTTACTTAACTATGGATTGACGCGTGATTGCGTTCGGAGTGCATTCAGACTGCCAGCGATCATGTGTATAATGTGAATATGCATGATTCCATTCAGGATGACACTGCATTATACTTCCAATTTCAATCGTGTGATATTGTCCTATGTTTCTTCTCCCTCTCTTCCCTGAAGAAGAATTAATCTACAGATGAACAAGTACAAATCTGCAATTTTGGGAGGAGATCTAAAATGTGTCTTGTATCTCAATAGGCTTGACTCTACAAATGATTATCCCTAAACTTCTATCTACCACCCTGTGCGAGATCTAATTTGTAGCATGAGAGAGTAAGATTAAGAACTTTATTGCGCAAGAAAATAAAGCCAAAAAGGAGATGGCGAATAACATCTTTCTCCATGCCTTACTGCATGAATTCATAACATTCTCTTCCTCTGGAAAGTGGTCATCAAACCAAGTCTTTGGTCAAACAGATTTTTCTGGCTAGAAAAAAATTTGCTTTGACAACTATCTCCCATGGGAAGAGAATTTAAACACTATGATGTCATGTGGTAAGACACAGAGAAAGCCACTACTGTTTTGCTCTGTTTTGGCTTTGTTTTCTCATGCAATGAAGCTCTATGATGTTAAGTAAAAAAGAACCCTTGCTGCCTTGTCTAGCTTGTCTTCCCGCATGTATGCATGCGTGCGCACACTCACACACACACATATTGGAACCAGTCACAGATTATCTGAGTATTGTGATAAAGCAATCACTCTGTTTCTTGGTTGCTTTGTCCTTCACATTCCCTGGGTCCTTTCTGGAACTTCAAGATAAAGATTTAATTGTACCTAAAAATCAGGAGGGGGAAAAATCTCTTTGTGGTCAATTCTTTCAATATTCTTTTCACAACATGCAGTTTCAACCTTAGCAGAATTTCCCAAAGGAGGAGATTTATAAAGCGAAGATGGATGTTGGAAGATGGTGAACAGCTGAGTATCCCAAATAAAGGGGGAAGAGGAAAACATCCCTATGATTGTTTAACAACATGAGAAAGAGCACAATATAAACTCTAATTTGGGTGGAACCATCTTCTAGTCATATTGATGTGAGCCAGTATAGTGTAGTAGTTTGAGCACTGGCCTATAATTAGAAACCAGGGTTCAAATCTCTGCTCAGCCATGGAAACCCCCCTGAGTGACCTTGGCCAAGTAACATTCTCTCAGCATCAGAGGAAAGCAAATCCACTCTGAACAAAATCTTGCCAAGAAAACCCTGTGATAGGCTCATCATGAATTAGAAACAACTTTAAAGCACAAGACAACAGTCATCCTGATATACAGCCATGTTTGTTTCAGGTGCATTCCATAAGTAGGCAAAACTGAAGCACAAAGCATAGATAGGTATCTCCCAAGCAGAAAACTGAAAGTTTTGTATTTTTTAGTATTTTATATAAACTTTGATATTTTTACTGTTATGTTAATGCCAAAACCTATCATTGGTTATTCACAAGTTGAGTTGTGTGCCTTCAAGTCATTTCCAACTCATGATGACCCTCCAAACAAGCCTTTTATGGAGTTTTCTTGGCAAGATTTATTCAGAGGGGGTTTGCCCATGCCTTCCTCTGACCTTGCCCAGGCCACCCAGTTTGTTTCCATGGCCAAACAAGGATTTGAACACTGGTGTCCAGAGTCATAGTCCAATACTCAAACATCATACTGGCTTGGGTGATCACATACCAAATGGGAAATTATATGAGAAGAAAAGAAGATAGCATACAATATATTCTATACTCTTTTAATTCTCCATTCTGAACTGCCCTAATTTTACTGTTAGATAGCTTCCTGTACTGTCCCAGAGAAGTCAAACCACCTAGAGCTGTACATGACATTTGCAAAAGACAGGAGTGCGTGATTAGAAAGATTTTTCATAAGTATAAAAGTTCAGTTCAGCATTCCAATCATAGTGTTAATTCATCAACAGTTTCTGCCAATAAAAAAAAACATAAGAACTAAAATAAAAACTAAACTAACTAAATCACTGAAATGAAATTGTCCTCTATGGTGCTGTTTTTCAACGTAGAAGGAAGACATCAATTTGTGAATTGGACAGTTAGGAGAATATAGTAATGTAAGAAAGAGAAGAAATTAAAAGTGGCTATTAAGCAACAAAATCTTGAGTCAACTCTTATGATGTTAACTGTGGGCTAAATAATAATAATAATAACAACAATAATAATAAAAAATATTTTTACCCCACCTTTTTCATAGGATCAAGGCAGCTTACAACATCTATAAAATACAATATAAAATACAGCACACATTAAAATACATTCTATTATTCTCTCCCCACCAACTATACCATCATAAAATACCATTAAAACAATTACATATTCAACACATTCGAAGCAGTCGGAGATGGGGGATGGGCAATTTTGGGTGTTCTTTATGATAGTCTGTATCTATGGGAGACCAGGTGGGTTACTCGGGGAAAGCCTGTCAGAAGAGATCCATCTTGATAGCTTTTTAAAAGCTGTCAAGGTTGGTAATGTTCTGGATCTCTTCTGACAGGCCATTCCATAGTTTCAGAATGTTAGCTGAAAAGGCCCTCTGGGTAAGTGCAATCAACCTGGTCTTTAGTGATTGTAGTAGGTTTTTCCTAGAGGACATAAGTGTAAGGGGTGGATTGTATGGAAGGAGACGATCCCACAGATAGATTGGACCCAAGCCATGAAGAGCTTTAAAGGTCATAACCAACACCTTGTACTGCACCCGGAAACTAATAGGCAGCCAGTGGAGAGATTTTTAAATGAGAGTAATGTGGTCACCTCTAGCTGACCCAGTGACCAGTCTGGCTGCCATATTTTAGACTGCTTGAAGTTTCTGGACTAGGCACAAGAGTAGTCCCATGTAGAGAGCATTACAGAAATCGAGTCGCAAGGTTACCAGGGCATGTACTACAGTTTCTAGGGCCCTTTGTTCCAGGAAAGGACACAGCTGACATATCACCGAAGCTGATAACAAGCACTCCTGACTGTCACATTTACCTGATCTGACAACTGAAGCACCGAGTCTAGGAACACTCCCAAGCTGTGAACACAGTCCTTTAAGGGGATTGTGACCCTATCTAGGACCAGTTGACCTATCCTTATACTTGGATTAGGGCCCCCAACAATGAGTATGTCCATCTTATCTGGATTCAGTTTCAGTCTGTTTTTCCTCATCCAGTCCATTACCTCCTTAAGACATTCATTTAGAGAGGAGATACTGTCCATAGTCTGAACTGTGGTGCAAGGCATATAGAAATAGATCTTGGTGTCATCAGCCTACTGATAACACCATGCCTCATGTCTCCAGATGATCTCTCCAAATGGCTTCATATATATGTTAAATAGCATTGAGGTCAGGATAGCACCTTGGGAGGCACCAAATTTGAGCTCTCTTTCTGAAGAGTGACTATCCCCAAGCATCACCCTTTGGAATCTACCTGAGAGATAGGATCAGAACCACTGCAATGCAGTGCCTCTGACTCGTAACTCTCCCAGGTGTTCCAAAAGGATGCCATGATCTATAGTGTCAAAAGCTACTGAGATGTTCAAAAGCACCAACAGAGTCACACTTCCCCTCTCGATACTTAGATGAAGTTCATAGACCAAAGCAACCATGGCGGTCTCAACTCCATATCCTGCCCTAAAGCTGGTTTAAAATGGGTCTAGATAATCGGCTTCATCCAAGACTACTTGGAGTTGAAGGGCAACAGCTCTCTCAATTAGATTACTAAAAATGGGAGATGAGAGACTGGCCTGTAATTATTCATGTCCAGAGGATCTAAGGAAGGTTTGTTCAGGAGTGGCTGCACAGCTGCTTCCTTTAAGCAAGATGGAACTTGACCTTCTCTAAGAGATGCATTGACAACACACTTTAAATGCTGTACTATGGCATCTCCTCCTTGGACAACCAGCTTTGAAGGGCAAGGACTGAGTGGTCATGTTACTTCTTCACACTACCAAGGGGTTTGTCTATGTTCTTGATACTCACAGACTTGAACTGATTCAGTTTAATCTCATTCATGGAGTTGCTGGACACCTCACCGATCAATTCTTCTATAATACCAGCATCCAAGTCAGCTCTTATTTGAGAAATTTTATCAGCAAAATGGTTGTTAAATGCATCACAGCAGGCTGTTGTAGAATCCAATAATGAGTCCTGGGTGGTGGACATCTGAGTTAAGTCCCTTACCACCCTGAACAATTCTGCTGGATGGAATTTTGCAGATGCAAAATGTGCAGAGCAGAATAATAATAAATAATAATAATAAAATTTTATTTATATGCCGCCCTTCCTCCAATCAGGGCGGCTTACAACATGTTAAAATACAATCAAAATAAAATAAACACACAATAAAATACATATTAAAACAAACCAACAGTAAAAAGCCCCATAGCCCGACCTCTTGGCCACGAAAGAGGGGGGAGGCCCACAGGATATTTATTTGGGGAATGCCTGTTGGAATAGGAAGGTTTTAAGGTCCTTCCTAAATTGGGCCAGGGTAGTAGACGAGCAGAGCTCTGTGGGCAGCGCATTCCAAAGGGCTGGGGCAGTTATGGAGAACGTCCTCCGTGTAGTGGAGACTAACCTGGCCCCAGGCACCTTCAGTAGCTGCTGCCCAGACGTTCTGAGGGTGCGAGGCGGAATGTACGGGGAGAGGCGGTCCTTTAGGTATCCTGGGCCCAAGCCATTTAGGGCTTTATAGGTAATTACCAACACCTTATATTGAGCTCGGAAGCGAATGGGCAGCCAATGGAGATCTTTTAAAACCGGTGTTATATGGCTGGTCCTGGGAAAAATTTCTTCACTACATGTATTGCCACTCCATAGGAATAAAGAAATTTCCTATGGCGTGTCTTGTCAGATAAGAGTCAAGTTTTCCACCAGTGGTGCTCTAGTCATTGTCCAGCCCGCTTCATATTTCTAAGTTCTTTTGTATATCACGGATTCCGATTAGAACTGGGCTGGAAAGAATGCTTGGGAGCAATTGTGCCAATAGCTCTGGTCAAATCGCTATTCCAAGTCTTAACCAAGGCTTCAACAGAATTGCCAGCACTACAAACCATTAAACCCTTTAGGGCTTTCTGGAATCCTATTGGTTCCATTAGCCTGCATGGGCAGACCATTCAGTCCAACCTTGACCAGGAAATGATCCGTTCATGACAGTGCAGTGATATTAATTACCTCCGCCAACGGATATTTCTGTTCCACACTAAAGACCATATCGTGGGTATGATCTGCACAATGTATGGGACCACGAATACCATGAACTCGCAAGCCACACCTACTAGTTTTGTCAAACTTGGCTCAAATGGAATATTGAAGTCCCTCAGGACCAATAGCCTGGGAGACTCCAATACCAACTCTGAGACCAGTTGTATCAGTTCCATTAGGTAGTCTGCTAGGCAACAGAGTGGAGAGCATACTATTAAAATCCCCAAACTATCCTTTGTCTTTAGGCTTAGGTAAATATACTTGAAGTGGTCTGTTTTCCAGATTGTTTTTATGGACCAAGGCCACTCTGCCACCTCGCCCACTTCCCCTTACCTGCTCACTGACAGAATACTCAGCTTGTAGGCATGAGCCCAAGTTGTGACCCTATCATCTCCCAGCCAGGTTTTTGTAAAGCATGCCAGGTTAGCTTCCTCTTCTATAAGAAGATTGTGGATAATATGTGTTTTGTTTTTAATTGATCTGGCATTACACAGGAGCAGGGAAAGGTTCTGGGGATGGATTGGTGCACTCTCCATCCCATTTTGGACAACAGGGTGAACTGAAGGTGCGATAGCTTTCAAACATTGATCTCGCCATCCATGTAACAGTATTTCACCCTGTTATCACCATACCTTCCTTTATCCCGCACAACCTCAGTTACCATTCCCTGCTCCCTATTGCCTACACCTGGTCATCCCTTGTTGAGAGACCCCCCCCCTTTGTCCTCATCTTCTTTGGCTCTCTCCAGCTGCCTCTGCTGGATTACTATTCCTGTAGGGCAGCAGACTGGCATTTTAAAAAATTGCCACTCTTGCCACACCTCCACACTGCCGCTGCATCTCCGCTGGAGCCTGGTGACTCTGCAGTTGGCTCAGGTGTTCCTAGAGGGCAGCATCGTGGTTTTTTAAAATTGCCACTCTCGCCACACCCCCACACCACTGTTGGAGCCCAGTGAGACTGGGGAAGGTAGGGGCACTCTCTCCAGCTGGCTTAGGTGTTCCTGGGTGGCAGCAGAGCGGGTTTAAAAAAAATAAACAAATTGCTGCTCTCACCACACTCCCTGCCGCTCGTGCATCTCCGTTGGAGCCCAGTGACTCTGGGGAAGGCAGGGCCACTCTCTCCAGCTGACTTAGGTGTTCCTGGAGGGCAGCGGGGTGGCTTTTTAACATTGCCGCTCTCGCCACACCCCCATGCTGCTACTGAGTCTCTGCTGGAGCCTGGTGACTCTGGGTAAGGCAGGGCCTCTCTCTCCAGCTGGCTCAAGTGCTACTGAATTTTAAGGCAAAAAGATTGGTGAGGGATTACTTGTATAAATATTTCACTCAGCAGATACTCACAGGTATTTTTTCCTTAATCCATTCCTTAAATATAGGAAGGAAAATGGATGTCATTTCTTCACTGTGGCAATGTATAGGCCAAGTTGTATTGGAACAGGGATTTTTTTTTTAAATACACCCAGCTGGTAGGAACAAAAAGTCTTGGAGAAAAGAGCAGAAAGCATGAACCATCCTAGAATTACTAATGTATCATCTGGATCATGGAAACAGAAGTGGTAATTACAGGAATAAAAAACGTGATCTCCTGATATATTTGGTCTGTCTGAATGAGCTCTCAATGAGACAAAAATTCCCTATGCTGAAATTCTCTATCAGGTCAAGAAATAAGGTATATATATGAAACCCTAACCCTAACCACATTCCCTACTTCAGTGCTAACCCTACATTCAGAGGAATTCTCTTTGTGATCACTCAGACACCTTTTGTCTTTAGCCTATTGCATGAGAGTCAATCTCAAAAAACATATTTCCAACTGGTATTTTCCTGAACAATTCATAAGGTTACTAAGACCTTTGTGATTCATTTTCATTCATCTCCAGAAAACCGCAGCTGATATAAACATAGAGGGCATGTTAATAAATTGAACATTTTATTCAAAGTGTTTCCCTTTGTTGTGATTCTTTCTCAATCTCTCTCTACCAACACACTTAAATTCATAAAAATTTCATGCTCTATTTAGGTGAAGGAGAAAATAGTGCTGACTTTAGCTAAGTTTATAGACATGGTTTCCCTGGCAGGCCAATAAATGTCAGTTCTGATGTTTCAGTAGAAGCTTCATATCATGTTTAAATAATAGTTCTGACCCTGCCTTTGGGATGCTGCCCCATGCAAAGGAGTGAAAAATACATTCAGTTTAAAATCGCTAACATTTGCTTGATCAGAATTCTCTGTTTATCAATAATAATATAGTGCTTCTTTTGTCCAAAAGTGGGGGAAAACTCAGACAATGCAAAGTTCAGTGCAGAAACTCAGATATGTTTGCATAAAGGTTTCAATAGGAGGATCAAAGCAGGAACATGTGAAATTATTAGAGTTGCTCTGAATTTAGAATCTGACCAAACTATATATGCAGCAGATGGATCAGTATTATATCTGGTTGTCCAGATATAAGGTTTCTGTAAAATGTAATGTGTGGCATCACAGAGTGCAAGGGTAACAGATTGCAAAATATTTTCAACTTCATGATGACCACAGAAATTGCAAATAATTTTTTTTTTATGTTATGGAAGGATAACCATGTTTAGCAAAAATAGTAATGGTCTAACATTAAAACAGCCCTATTAAGTGTGGACCTTGTTATCAAGCAAAATGATTGATTTCTGCAATGTACTCTACATGGGGCAACCCTTATACCAAACCCGGAAGCTACAGATGGTGCAAAATATGGCAGCCAGGCTGGTCACTGGAGTTTCTAGGGCCAGCCATATAACACCAGTGTTGAAAGATCTTCACTGGCTGCCTATTCGCTTCCGGGCCCAATATAAGGCGTTGGTGATCACCTATAAAGCCCTAAATGGCTTGAGCCCAGGATACCTGAAGGACCGCCTCTCCCCATATATTCCCTCCCGCACCCTCAAAACATCCGGGCAGCAATTACTAAAGGTGCCGGGGGCCAGACTCTCTTCCATCACCTTCTCCATCGCTGCCCCGGCCCTTTGGAACACGCTGCCCGCCGAGCTCCGCTCGACTACCTCCCTGGCCCAATTTAAGAAGGACCTGAAGACCTTCTTATTCCAGCAAGCATTTCCCCCATAAAAATTCCTAAGGGCCTCCCTCCTCTTCCGTGGCCATGAGGATGGGCTAATGGGGTTTATAGCTGTTCTACTTTTATTTTTATTGTATAACTGTATGGTGTGGCCTTGTTTTTAACCTATTGAATGTATATGTACAATGTATGTATAATGTATGTAAACCGCCCTGATCTAAGGAAGGCGTGGTATATAAATAAAACTTTTATTTATTATTTATTTATTATTATAAAAGGAGCAGTGAAGTTGCTGCCCTTAGTGTGTGATAACACTGTGATGTAAGGAAGTGTCTTGGGTCATACAGTTGTAACTGTGATTGTTCTTTCTAATAAGTGTGCATTTAAAGTGCTTTTAATTTTATTGTTTATTTAAATTTATTTTAATTTTTCTAAGTGTTAGTGAAATGAATTTTCATCTATATCTTTTAAAACTTTTCTAAGTCATTTTGAATCCTAGTTCTGCAGGGAAAGCAGGTTATAAGTGGTGGTGGTGGTGGTGATGCACGTCACTTCATTTCAGACTGGCAAGATATTGAAAAGTGGCTTAGCCTTATCTAACGTTATTTTCAAAGCAGAAAAAATACATCAAAGACAGTTCATGATTTTACTAGGAAACGATGCACAATAGCAGTATGATTTGAAACTGTTGTTGTTGCTGTTAACTGCCTTCGAAAGAACCCCAATTCATGGTGATCATGTGGATGAAGCATCTTCAAGACTCCCTGTGCTCCACTGGTCTGCTTAGGTACTGTAAATTCACACCCATGTTCTCCCTAATTGAGTCTGTCAATCTAGCATGCGGTCTTCCTCTCTTTCTGCTTCCCTACACCTTTCTTAGCTTTATTGTCTTTCCTAATGTTCAATGCCATTCATGATGTGTCCAAAGTATGATAGCCTTAGTTTGATCATCTTAACTTCCAGGGAGATTTCAGGTTTCATCTGCTCAGGGACCCATTTCTAAGACTTTTTGGCTCTCTACAGTACCCTCAGCGCTCTTCTCTAGCACCACACCTCAAATTAATTTATTTTCTTCTTATCCACTTTTTCACTGTCCAGATCTCACATCTGTACATGATGAGGAGGAATACGTTGGCTTGGACAATTTTAAGTTTGGTGCTCAGTTGTATATCTTCAATCTTTCGGATCTTGTCTAGTTATTTTATAGCTGACCTTCCTATTCTTAGTCTTCTCCTGATTTCTTCATTGCATAAATTCTGATCAATATTTCATCTGAGGTATGGTATGTAATTCTTGTGTAGTCATTATTTTTGCCTGGAATTACATACCAATTAATTTGGAAGTTCATATTTTTAAAAACATTGCCTATCTTTGTCTGTAGACAAATGGCCTGAACAGGTAACAGCTACTTCTTAGCAAGGCTAAAATATCTTTGGAAATATTTGAGGAAATATTTTTCATCCTTATTCTAGCCCTATTGCTTTTGTTATACTGAATCTCCGTATTGTTGTGGTTCAAATTAGCTATGTTGCCTGTTTCCTACCTTTCACCATGGTGGAAAACAATGTAACAGCAGTGGTATCACTGCCCAGGGTGTTATCTGGTGCAGGGGGTGGGACTTCTGGGGCCAGGGCCAAAAGGGCACACTCTCCACCTCGCTGCTGCATGCTGCTCTGTGCATGAGTAGAACAGCATGTTACAGAGAGGCGGGGGTGCGCTGGGCACTCTCTCCCACTGCTGCATGCCACTCTACTCATGAGTGGAACAGCATGGAGCAGAGAGGTGGAATGTGGTTGGCTGGGTGTCACTCTTTTTGTGGGTGTCACCCAGTGCAGTCCACACCCCTCACATCTTCCTAATGACAACACTGTGGAATGATACAAAAATACTTTAAAATAAGTGGATTACAGTTGGTCCACTATATCTCTGATTTCTGCATCCATGGATCCAACTATCCACAGCTTTAGTGTGTCTGTGTGTGTGTTCCAAAAAATTTCCAAAAATCAAACCTTGATTTTGCCATTTTATACAAGAGACACAGTTTTACTACACCTCTTCATCATCCACTGATTTTGGTATTCCTAGGAGGTCCTAGAACCAAACCCCTGCTGATACCAAGGGCCCACTATATTCATCACTTTTAATATGTCTTTTGGATTTCAATTCTTACCTTGAATGCAATACACATAAATGCCCCACCTCCCAGTATTCTTTAATTTAATCATCATTTAAATTCAGAGTCTGGTTTTCCTCACACACAAAAAATGAGATTTACGCTATTAACTAAATGGCTAGGAGCAGGATTCAGAGATCTATGTTTTGAAGCTCAACCACTATGTTGATTCAAAGTGAATATTTAAATAGTTTCATGGAAACTATCACATTAAACAGATGATAGTTTAATTTTTTATTATTTTTTTGAGGAGAAGGGAAGGCTTTGCAACTTTTGGCTTTAAAAGTAATTCCCTGCAGCAAGACACTGCACTGCAGGTGAGCTATTCATATCTGAATTATTGCTTCCTTTGTGTTATCTTCTACTTTTTTATTAAGTGGGGTGGGGGGGGGGGAAGCCTTTCAGATCAAATTTTTTGTATTAACCACACTGATGTTGCAGACTTTCATTTCTCTCTGAGGTTGCAATTCTAAATGTAGTTCCCTAAACAAAATAAACAAGGGATATATTGACATCAATGAGATTTTCAAATAAGCTTACTTATGAAAAGGATGTAAGTCTATCCACTACCCTAATTAGTACCAGTCTAGAAGGACTATCATGCACAGTGTTGCCATAAGTCCCTTTTACATATCACAGAGCACTATGCTTGTTGGAGAATAAGCCAGAAGTAAAAATGTCCAAATGTGGGCAAGGGTGACAAAGGTAACTATGCAGCTTGGTAACCAAGTAACTGGATTCAGCTGGATCAAGACATGTGATATCATTGCAAGCTCATGTGTTGGAAAGCACTACAAAGTGTTGCAAAACTACTGTAAATATGCATAGTCATCTTGCTTGGGGGACAAGCAATAAGGTGACACAGCAGGAAGCAGCTGGACTTAGTGGCCGCATGGCATGAGTGTATATAAGGGACAAGCCTCAGAAAACAGTGTAGGTTGATGGTTGGTTGGTGGTGGTGGATGTATAGTGAAAGTAGCTTTGTATTCTATAAATATAACAACTGGAGATTAAAGACCCTCTTTGAAGAGACATCTGTTTCGGTCTATTTTATCAGCTTCAAGAAGAAACGGAGGAGATTCCTGAACAGCCACACAGCTCTGTGGCATGTTACTTGGTGGCTATCCTGGCATGAAGCTTCAGTGTGAACCTACACAGGCTGCGCAAACCACGCTAACTACTTTAGCTGCCAAGGTTCCATCCTCTGCAATCATGGTAGCTGTGGAGGGGGATGTAATCTTTATAATTCTCAGCCAATGAGCTCTGTTGGCTCACCAAACTACCAATCCTAGGATTATATAAGTTTCAGCCAAGGAATCATACTGCTATAATTCTATTGTGTAAAAGGGCCCAGCAAGTGAATATGGTACTGTGCCATCTAGAAGAGGCAGTGGTAGTCAATACCATTTTCAGCCACTGACTGCTACATACCAGATACATGGGCTTTTGGTGACTGTAATGCATATGATATGAAAATTCACTAATCCTCTATAAGGGGAGGTGAGACACATCTGAATGGTGGTCATTAAGCTTCTTCTTTGAATAGTCTTGGTACAGACATTCTGAGAATAAACTATGTACATAAAAGATATGTTTTGGATGCACAAGACAAAATACCCTTGAACTAAATCTTTACATCTATTTTAATAGCAAAGGAATTCATAGACCTTTTTTTAAAGGTAGCTAATGGTGATTTTTTTTTGGCCAGTTTAGTTTTCAGTTCACTCTTTGCCTTGGTAACATTCAACAGACTTCCAGTCTCTAATGGTAAGTATCTAAACAATTAGACTCCAAAGAGTTTGAACAGATGTCAAAGATTGTCTAGGCAACCACTAGCACTTAAATAGGATCCACTGGAAGTAAGCCATCCCTAACAAAACAGTCTCTACAGCCAATCTGTCAAAAATCATTTATACTGGAGATTATCTCAAGCACAAATTCATTTGTCACCTTTTATATTCAAAAACCTGCTTCTCCAGAAAAAGAAGAAAAAAATAACAAAACCCCAAACAGCATAGTTTGTAAATCCTATGCTCTAGTGCATCCTACTACTTCTAAAACCACAGCTCATGTCTGTGCATTTTGAACTACATGTAGATATAGGATTAGATGCACACTTAATCTTAGACTACACCACTGAGTGCAATGGAATTTAAATCTGTTTGTACTTGCTGAAAGAAGTTTTCAGTACAAAAATAACAGATTAGAAAACTATTTTTTAAAAAGTAGCAGAAAATTTCCCTCTCCAATTTATTTCATTGTTCAGTACTTTTTTGCCTTAAAAAACCTTTGCTAATAGCTAGGCTGCAATTTCTGTATGCAGCCCATTGCCTGCTGCTCCTCTCACTGGTAAAATATTTTAAAAAGGTGAATTCTGTGATGTTTAGTACAGTCCTTTAAATATTTGAAGGTATATCTATGCTCTTTTGTCATCTTTAATGTAGGCTTAGCATACATATTTCAACTTTTCTCTGCCTCATTCTTCCTACTGGGCACATATGCATATGCAATTAGTGAATCCCAAACCTTGGATATGCCTGCAAATTTGGGGCCAATGTACACGATAAAAAGTCTTTCAAGGTAGATTTTAAGAACTGATCAAACATTTTAAGGAGTATATGGTCTTTATCCAATAGTAGCTTTTTCTTATAAGGAATTGCTTCCACTCAAGATGATTCACCTTATTTTCACCAACAACCTTTATGTGGTGCAGCTATTCATGTCATATTCCATTCTATTTTGTAGGGTCCATCAAGCCTTGAAGCAGCTTGGATCTCTCTACCTTATATAAGAGAAGGTACAACAGCTTGAGTCCTGCCTAAGGACAATGTAATTCATTAGGAATTAATGAACAGTTTTCAAATAGAACTGAGCAGATAGATTAGAGAGGAGAAGATTACCAAAGCCAAGATAAAAACACATGGAAGTATGTGACCTATAGAAGCAGGACTGTCAGGAATCATGCTACACATTTTGTTTCTTGGATGTGATTCTGGACCACTGAAACAGGGTTGCCATTATAGACTTCAGAGAGCACAGATATGGACACAGAAGATTCTGTGGAAAGAAGGATTTCTGCCTTGCCACATCCCAGGGGAGGAGGTGTATAATAGTACTACTACTAGTAGATAACCCTTTACTTAGGGACAGTAGTTTGTCTCCGGAAAAGTACTGTCTTCATGGTGTGATGATCCAAGATGTGACAGAGAGGCTGTCAAACTCACCATTCATGGACCCATAATATCTTCCTTCTAATCCACATGGAAGCATGATGTTGTCAGACACAACTTCAGTGTACTGCAGTACATGGAGCCCTGGTGACACAGCGGTTAAATGCCTGTACTGCAGCCATTCACTCGAAACCACAAGGTTGCGAGTTCAAGACCAGCAAAAGGGCCCAAACTCGACTCAGGCTTGGATCCTTCCGAGGTCGCTAAAATGAGTACCCAGACCGTTGGGGGGGCAAATTAGCTTACTTGCTAATTAGCTTACTTGCTGTTCACTGCTATGATCTTTGGAATAGCGGTATACAAATAAAACAAATTATTATTATTATTAATTATGTGAAAAAGACAGTGAACAACAGGCTAAAAACTAGTCAACAGTGTGATATCATAGCAAAACACACAGGACAGTTCTGGCTCCCTTGAGAAATATAAAACATCTAAATTACAGAAAGTAATAGTACCTCTCTATACTGTGTTTAGACCAGTATGTGGAAGGGCAGCTATGAAGAAACTACACAAGATCCAGAAGTGAATAGATATATCACTGAATACTAAAGTTAGGATGGTCCATGGAATCAGACTTTCCATTACTATATATGGGTGTGAGAACTGATAGGAAGAAAATCAACTCATTTGAGATGTGGTGCAGATACCATGAACTACAAGAAAGATAAATACATGGGTTGTAGAACAAATCAGGTCTGAATTCTTCCTAGAATTCTTCCTATTTATTACCTTGGTAAACCAAATGATGCATTTTAAAAACTAACCTTAAGCATACTTGTTATAAGAATTTGATACAGTTTTTCTGAAATGAATTCTGTTTCAGATATTGTTCCACAAGAAATAAAAACAAATAGGTGTCCTTAGAATCAACTGTAAATTCCTTCTAGCAAAAGGATTGCATTGAGTATAAACTGAATAAATTATGAGGATATGAGTGTGTAATTTGAAGTGAAGCTAATTTTGAGTGTATTAAGTAAGTGGAAAAACTACATGAAACATCTGTATTTTCTAACTGACATTATGAGCTTTAAACTGATATCTGCAGCATATGCAAATATGCACATAGACAACTTTTATTCTGTTTTCTTCTGAATGATTTCAAAGCAAATATGAAAACTGTAAAAGTTAATAATAGACATTATGGAGTTTTATAACAGCAAAGGGAAGAACTCTGATAGTTTAAGTCGCATTTATGAACAAATTTGTGGCTTATCAAACCATATTCAGATAAAATGCTATATATCTATTATCCATCTCAAAGCAATGGGACCCCAGTGTCTTTTAGATCACAAGCATACTGCTAGTGGTTTTTTCCCTAGAGCCCAGCAGTGAACACATTTGGAGACTTTGTTTCCATTGGAGCGGTTAGCATAAACATGTTATGTTCGGCTTTGGTGCATCTGCTGTCATTATCAGTGAATATGTGCATAATAGGTTTTTGCCATTCCCACAAGGGGACATAGTGTGTGTGTCAGAGAGAGATGGCTTCTATCAGTTAAGTACGAAGAACCAGTAGGGAGCAATACCATGTTTGGCTTGATTTAATGGGACTGTGCATTACATTAGTCAAAAACAAATGGGATACTGCTACCACCTTCTCTACTGCAGCAACAGAATCTTAGCACAGTTTGTGAGAAGTATAGTATGATTAACAGATCTTCATGTAGCAGCCATGTGGGCTAGCGTTAATTATCTGTAAAGGGGGGGAAAGGTGTGGGGGGCATCTGCCAGCCCTATTCAGGTTAATAAATGTTGTCAGTTACATTTACTGGTAGCCAAACTCCAAAGACAAAAGAGTGGGATTTAAATTACCAGTATATTTAGCTTAAAGTTTTCATTGCTATTGACAAGTCTTGAAGGCAACTTTCAAAATTTTAAAATGGGAAATGAGAAGGACATGCGAACATCTGGAGGATTTTAGGTGCTGGGACATATGGCTCCAGGGCCTGAAAGTTCTCCATTAGGATGAAGGGAAAAGATGCTCCCACTTAGTTTCTTTGGCTAAGGGAGGACTTTCCTGATTCCATCATGGCTGAATTTTGGTTTAACAGTTATATCATATCAGTTCTACACTGAAAATCTCTTGCTCAATTTGTCCTGAAATCAAAACCATGACTCTTGCAGTTAAAAATCACAGGAAGAAATAAAAAATAACCACTAGTATTCATCCTGGCATTCTAAACTTTTCAATGTATAAATGAAGGTAATTTCAGGCAAATACCTCTTTATGTGAAACCAGGATGATACAGCTTGTTTTGGGTTGCCACACCTTTGCTTGAAACATGACGTTTAGAATATACTCCAAAGAAACTTGGTTTAACTTGTGTCTGTAACTGCCTGGGACCATGGTCTCTGTGTAATCAGCAGTGTAACACAGTGTAACATTTCACTCAGTGAGTTAGTGGTTAAGATGCCAGTTCTGACAATTGTAAGGTCAGAAGATTGGCTGTTAGAGGCCCAAGTGGCACATGATGAGGTGAACTCCTGTCAGTAGTCCCAGCTTCTGCCAACCTAGCAGTTCGAAAGCATGCAAATACAAGTAGATAAATAGGTACCACTTTGGTGGGAAGGTAACAGTGTTCTGTACAGTCATGCCAGCCACATGACCACCAGTGTCATCTTCAGACAACACTGGCTCTTTGGCTTAAACTGGAGATGATCACTGCCCCCTACAGTTGGTTACGACTAGGCAATCTTGTCAAGGGAAAACCTTTATTTTTACCATTAAAAAAGGTTATAGACTACTGGAGCAAAATCTTCCAATTTATTGAATTTAAAGAACCACTTTTATTGTTGTTTTGTATGTAGATGCCTGCCAGTTTTTTCCTTTACTTACTATTTGTTTATTACTGCTTGTTTACTAATACTTTTATTACTGCTTTTTTTTTTAACTGATAGTTCAGGCAAATGCCTTCTCCTGTTGTGTGAGTTGATACTGCTCTTATGTAATGCATTAAGGACTGTCACACAGAGGAGGGGGCATGCCTGTTCTCTACTAGCAAGTCTAGTGTTTTGAAATTACAGGGCAGAATATTTGAATTGAATATTGGAAAAAAACTTCTTGACAGTAACAGTAAGAGCAGTTTGGCAATGGAACCTAGAGAGGTCATGGGGCCTCCTTATCTTGATGTCTTCCAAAAAAGGCAGGACAGCAACTTGCTGGGGATGCTTTAGCTTGAGATCTTGCACTGAGCAAGGGATTGGACTGAATAGCGCTTGAGGCCCCTTCCAACTCTTTGTTTCTGGAATGTACAACCTCACTTAAACATACATTAATTGGTTACTGTTTCCAGATATATCTGTTGAAGCTTAGTATGTATAAATTTGGACATAATTGGTTTATAAAGACAAATAGATTAGGAATGCATATGATCAAGTCTGTATCAAAAGTATCCTGAACACATCTTTTAAATAGAATAATAATAATTGCATAGCTCTTCATCTGCCTCATTGTATTAGATCTTGATATTCCTCTGGCTATCTCACAGTGCTAAAATTTAACATGAGTTTTCCACACTAATAATAATTCCAAGTTTAAATTGATTGTATTACTTTATGAATATATTTCTATGAATATAAAGACAGTTTTAAATACAGTTACTATTTTTTTTCTCCCAGTGGGATGCCATAACAGAAATGGATGAATATAATCGTCCCATTCACACCTACCAGGTATGTAATGTTATGGAACCCAACCAAAACAACTGGCTTCGTACAAATTGGATCTCCCGTGATGCAGCTCAGAAAATTTATGTGGAAATGAAGTTTACACTGAGGGACTGCAACAGCATTCCATGGGTTTTGGGAACATGCAAAGAAACATTTAATCTCTACTACCTGGAATCAGATGAATCACATGGAATTAAATTCAAGCCAAACCAGTACAGTAAAATTGATACCATTGCAGCAGATGAAAGTTTTACTCAGATGGATTTGGGTGATCGCATCCTTAAACTGAATACAGAAGTTCGTGAAGTGGGACCTATAAACAGAAAAGGATTTTTTCTTGCTTTTCAAGACATTGGAGCATGCATAGCTTTGGTCTCTGTTCGTGTTTATTATAAAAAGTGTCCTTTCACTGTTCGGAACTTGGCTATGTTTCCTGACACTATTCCAAGAGTTGATTCTTCCTCTTTAGTGGAAGTACGAGGTTCCTGTGTGAAGAGTGCTGAGGAACGGGACACTCCAAAATTATATTGTGGAGCAGATGGAGATTGGCTTGTGCCTCTAGGAAGGTGCATCTGCAGTGTTGGATATGAAGAAGTGGATGGGTCTTGCCATGGTAAGAGAATTCTTCATTGCATCCCGAAGCAATTTTTTTCCTTTGTTGTCTTGTGTTTGTTTAACCATTTGAGCCGTAGTCCAGTTTTTAAACAACTTAAAGGGGAAAGTTTAATTAGGTTTAATGGGCTGCCTCTTCACTCCAGAAATAATGTGGTTTGACACCACTTTAGCTACCATGGATTCATCCTATACACTCCTGGGATTTGTGTTTTAGTACGATATTTAGCTTTCTCTGTCAGAGGGTCCACTACAAACTACAGCTCCTAGGATTCCATAACATTGGTACAGCAATTAAAGTGATGTCAAACTGCATTATTTTGTCAGTGCAGATGCAGCCACAATTGATGCTCATCGTATATTATATTATTAAACTGCTCAGGGTGTTTTCTAGCCACCTTCACAAAGAATGCAAAATACATTATGTTCTGAAGAGGGGGGGGGGAATCATTCACCAGATAATCCAGAATAGTTTTTCATTAGTTGTGACAAATACATTTAAATGGTTGCATTAATACCAAGTAATGAGGGCTGCAATACATGCTGTGTTCAGTGTCTGTGTGCAAATTAGAAAACAGGACAGTGGTACACCCACGGGTATTTCCAGTGCTACATATTTTATTGATCTGTGATTTCTCTGATAGTAGTGGTTGTTGTAATCATATAAATACAAATGTCTGTTACAAAACATAATAGAATTTTCACTGTTTTTGCATATATGTAATCATATGTGGGAAAGATGCAGACTTTTATACTATTAGGGTATTGCTTGTACAAAACACTCAAACTGATAATGGAAAGAAAGAATGCCACTCAGGTTAAAATAGTGAAATTAAGTAGACCAAAAAGGTCTACTTTGATGTGGTTTAGAGGAAGCTTTGTTTTCTGGAGATTAGTATTAGTGGTGCATTCAGACAGCTATTAATGTTTGTTTTTTCAGTCATAGGTGTGGAAGTTTAATGAAATTAGGTTAGCTGAAATGGTGAAGTCTATCTAGTTTAAGGAAGCCATGTTACTGCATCCTGTCTTTATAGTAACTGTGTGGAATGCATTTAGAAAATAGTCATTCTATGTTTTAATACCATTTGATTCCTATACTTATGCAACAAAAGAGACAAAGATTTCTGAGATTTGATATTTGAAATTTAAATACCCAATTTTTAAAATTTTAAATTATTTTAATAACTTTTGGATGCTGTTCTTCTTAGTCTTTTGTTTATACCCAGAAAACACAACAATAGATGACATGGTAAGAGAGATAAACTCATTGGCTAGAATCTTGTTGGTGCTTTATGCTTACATAACCATTCAGCTATGTAGATGGTTGGACCTTCTACAAGTTTGCATAAGGTGTACAACTTGAGTCCAGGCTATTTGAAGGACTGTATCTCCCTGTACAAGCCCACCAGAGTACTGAGATCATCTGGAGAGGCTCTTCTCTCTGTCCCATCACCCTCTCAGGTGCATTTGGTGGAAACAAGAGACAGGGCCTTCTCAGTGACTGCTTCCAAGCTTTGCATCACCCTCCCTAGGGAGGCCAGGATGGTGTCATCCTTGATATCCTTCCAACACCAGGTAAAGACATTCATATGCAGTCAGACCTATTAAGCTGAGAAGGACTGGGTTTTTAATGCTGGGCTATACAAATTTTAATGGTTTGTATTTTAATATATTATATTTTAATATATAACTGTTTAATTTATCATTGTTTTAATCTTTAAAATAGTTAATTGTTTTTTTAATTATATATTTATGTATTTTAATATTTTGTATTGTTTTTAAATTGTATTGTTTCATACTTGTTTGCCACCTTGAGTTCCTACATTGGGAGAAAGGTGGGATATAAGATAATAATAATAATAATAATAATAATAATAATAAGGTATTCAAGACTTCCTTAAGCAAGAATTGCCATAGTCAACATTGCAACCTGAAAGATGTATAGGCAAAACTCCTCCTTCCTCCCACCAGTCTGAATATCTCAGTCCTGTCTGCAATACCACAGGATTACATCAACATAGTGTTATGCAACTGGAGTTCTCAACAAGTTCTCAGCTCCATAATAACCCAATTAAAACTAGAAATGAATAAAATCAAAGTAAGAAAGGCATATATATATATATATATATATATATATATATATATATATATATATATCTTTTTGACTGAGGGGTGAAACACACAGGCCAAATATAGTGGGTTTCAAACCACTTTGAAGGAAAGACGTTTAGATAATGCATGGCTCTAAAGTGAGTGGAAACCAGATTGAGGCTGTGCTCTGGGGCTAAAAATCGGGGCAAACAGAACTCAGATTATTCAAATTTAGCCTGGAAAATGCACATCTTTGCAGCTGCATATAAATGCCCTGACGCGGGAGCAGTTCTAAAGGAGCAATTTATCCTAACCCTAACCAGCACATAAACACACTGGTACATGTAGGCATTAAAAATGATGGAACTGCATCATTACCCAAGTGTGGAAATGCAAAAACTGAAAGTGTGACACCTCAACTGGATATAAGTACAGCATACACAAACCAAACAGTCCAAGAGGGCACATGGGATGAAGGCAGCATGTAGGGGGGCATGATTATGGTTTGCTGGGCACACTGATTCCCTGTACCAGTGAAGGATCATAGAGGTGACTGTGTGGCTAATCAAAGAGGTGGCAATCCAGTAGAATGTCATCTAGGCAGCAGTCAGTCACCAGCACAATGTTTGTGTGATGGTGGATATGCATGGGGGGGGGGGGGGGGGTGACCAAAAAAAAATTACCCAGTGGCACAGCTTGATGCCACACTGTGGGTCAGGCCATACACATTTGAGCAGCCTTGGGAGCAGCAGGTGCAGACAGAAAGATTCCAAACCGCAATCAGAAAAAGTAACTTTGAGTCGCTTTTTCCTGCCCATGTGTACCACTCCTCAGTCACCATCTTACCGTGAAGCTGAAGAAGTCAAGAAGATATGATAAAACATTATGTTGTTTTGTTTTATGATAGTATTTCATTTGGAAAAATAAATCATGACCTACAGTATTACAGATCTTGATTTAACATGAAAATTCTGTCAAACACTAGGACCTTTGTAGTAGTGGTTTATGCTCAAAATACATTAATCATTTATAGAATATACTAGATAATTGTTAACCAGCTAAGTTTATATACTAACGCTTACATCATTCTCTTCCATAATATAACTGGTGGCCATACATTTCCACAATTCTAAGAAAATAATTGTAAAAATTAACAGCCTAAATCCAATGTAAGATTAGTAAAGGAAAGAATTCCCCTGTGCAGTGTACCGGCAAAATCCTCCTCCCTCCCAGTTGCAAAATGAGCAGCATATTTGTTCTAGTGTACACATTTGTCCTGTACACAGTTTAAAAATCTTCATAAACATAACCTAATTGGTTGCACAACTGAAAATTATTGAATTCTGTTCCTGTCTATGGTACAGATATTTGTGTCAATTAGCATAACATTTGTGTCAGCAGTATCACACTATTAGATACTATCTGTAGGGAGAGATGGGAAAATAAAAATATATTATTATTATTATTATTATTATTATTATTATTATTATCATCATCATCATCATCCAGTGGGTTGTAGATTTACCTACATTTTCAACTACATTGTCATCTCTGTTTACAATGGCATCTGTATCTATATAGCTGTATAATATATCTATTGAAGCATCTGACTTACTGCCTGCTATGGCTGAACAAAAGAAAGGAACAAATAATACATGCCAATTCCATTGTATAAGTCTTTAATTCTGAATGCTACCTGAAATATCATAATCATTTTATGGCACCATTTCAAAAATGTAGTAGCACACTCTAAAATTAGACACATCAAGTTGCTTTATAAATATGTTAATAACAGACACACCTTAGCTGGTTTGTTCATATTCTATCAGCATGTGAGTATCATAAAGCAGCTTTTTGATTTGTGTCATTAGGGGCCTGAAAAGGTACCATTTTTAACTCAGAACTTGGTTTTGACAAAGGAATGACAGGCTATTTTTAAATTTGCCATTGTTTTCCCATGAGGTGAGATCACCCAGTGGGTTTCCAGGGCTGAGTATGAGATTCAAACCTTGTAATCCCAAAGTCCTAGTCCAACATGGAAATCACATTGGAGTGTAATTAAATTATCAATGGCATTAAAACACTTTGAAACATACATTAAAGAAGAATATGTGACAGTTAAAAAAACGCTACAGCAGTCTAGTAAAAAGTCCTGTTTGAAAATAATTCCCCTAACCTTGTTGGAAAAAGAAAATCTTTGCTTGCCAATAGAAGATCATCAAAGGGAGGAGGTCATACTAGTCACTTTGAAGGGGATTCCAGGGCCTAGGGGCAGCCACTGAGAAGACCCTCTCTCACACACACCCCTGATGTGCCTGTGAAGGTAGTGGCACCAAGACAAGAACTTCTTCCAAAGATCTCAGGGCTCAAGTAGGTTCACACAGTCCATCAGATAAATGTACCTAAGCCATATCAGACTATAGGTCAAAATCTGCTGTTTGAACTGAGTCGAGAAATAGTCTAGCTTTTCTAACAACAAAGTTGTGAACCAGGTGTGGTTCCCCACCTTTGTCTCTTTAGACTCAGACTTAAAGTTCTTTGCTGTATGTCCGTTAACCTGTAGCTGTTTGGATGTCTTTCTCATCACCGTCTGGTTTCCTGGGCTCCCAACCTATGATCAAATATAAATTTATACTGCTTGTGGAGAAACATACACTTCTCATTGATGTTTATCACACTATGCTCTTAAAGAGGTACTATTCCAGTGTGACTCCTCTAGCAGCCTCCTGTTGCATGCTGGGATTGGCAGTTTATGTCTAGGCACATAATTAATACACTGACTTTACACTGTATATATGAAATTAAACATCTTACATCGTCTACATATGAAACACACAAGCATTACAATAAGGAGTTAGCTTTTATACTATCTCTAGACTCTGGAATAAGAGATGAAACCAACTATTCCCAAATAATCCCCAACAAATCCCCAATATTTTCCCCTTGAATGACCACTGAGTGACCTAAATGAACACTCATAACTACCAGATTTTATGCTGGAATGAAGTCTATGGCACTGGGGATACATTTTATCAATAGTGGCACAGCATAGTTTTGAACTACTTTTGTATCAATCTTGTCTAAATTCTGTTTCTCACTAATTGGATTGGTTGCTGAAGGCTGTGTTTATGGTTCACTGATAAGATAAATGAATATTTTAGTGTTAAGAAACGGTTTACAAAGTACAGTCCGGTACAGAAAATCAGTTACTGTTGCAGATACAGGAACATATATTTCATTTCATATTTTCAAAAATAAAATACAATAAAATAAAGGATTTTGCTAAATCAGTATGAGTATTTCTGTGATTATACCAAAAGGAGGTTCAAATGCTTTGGACCATGTTTGTTCAGTAAACACTGTAGAACATACACAAACACTGCCTTGTAGCATCCTAAAGATTAACACAGGCATTACAGAATATGTTGTTAGCTAAAGCAAAAAATGTAATTCCTGATTTCACCACTCAATATTCAAGCAAAACTAGAATGTAGGTTTTAAAGAAATTTAATTCCGGGTCTTTTTAAAGGCACTGCTGATAAATTATAGCGCTTGAAATACTGAAACAAGTTTTTGCTATTTCCTGTAGATTATAGTACTTCTTATCATAATTTTTTAGAACTTGATTTAGGTCTTACCCACAAAATCCATTAAATAATTACATGTACTTACTACAAACCTTAAGAACGACATGCAATTACTAGTTCCAAATACAAGAGACACTGAATCAATGGAATCTACACAAATGTTAATTTATCAACCTCCTACTGACTGATGTTGGGACTAGGAATTGCATTTAGATGGCCCATCACAAACAGCACAAATATAGTTCTAGTGTATCATATCTCAAAAAATACTATGGTCCTTTTGACCAGAGAATTAATATATATCCATCGAACATTATGCAATGACTTTATACATAATATAGTATAAATTATTTGTGGTTACTGTTAGGTGGTTCTTCCCAGTCAAACCTTGTGATGCCTCTTATAAAAATTAATTGTATCTTGAAGATGCATATTTGATTACAAGGCCTTGATTATTGGACATAATTGCTTTTCAGTGCACATTTTAATCTATATGTTACACTTGGAAAAATATGCACTGGAGTTGCAAACTTGGAAGGGAATTTTAATTGATTAGAGCAAATTTTAATCAATGTACTCTTTTAAAAACATTTTTACAATGTTTTTGAGTGTCTAGTGTAATAAGGATTGAAACAGAAAATACTGAAAAGTTTTCGTGTCTAGAAATCTCTAAAATGCTGACTTGCCATTTTAATTTTAATTTAATTTAATTTTTAAATGTCTTTTGAATATACTTATGCTGAGGTTTTGGTATTCATTTACACTTAATTAACTTATTGGTTAAAAGGCAAGTGGTCAGCTGACAATCCTTTGATAACTGACAATTCTACATTTCATTCATGTGGAAAATGCATTCTGAAAAATGCTTAGATGCATTCTATTATTGTCACAGACTGATTCTTATACAAGCTGAAAACAGCATGCATGTTAACATAACTTGTTACTTAAATTCATTCACACTTTTTGTAATACATGTAAAATATTTGGCTACATAAAGACAATGTTCTTTCCAGTTCTAATTGAAATGTAAGCAGCATATTTATTGATTTTATAAAAGAAATTTATATGCAGATTTGTAAATGTTTGTACAGTAGGAAGGCATATTATTCACTTAGAGACTTGAAATCATTACCTATGATTAAAACATACTTTCCTTGAAGTCAGGCTCAGGTTCCTGGGAAATCTACTTGCTGTTGTATTCTGCACAGAGACAGGATGGTGTAGTTGTCTGAGTGTTGGACTATGACTCTGGAGACTGGGGTCCAAATCCCTGCTCAGGCATGGAAATCCACTGAGTAACCTTGGCCAAGTCACATTCTCTCAGCCTCAGAGGAAGATCCCTCTGAACAAATCTTGCCAAGAACATCCTGTGATAAGATTGTTTTAGAGTTGCCAAAGGTCAGAAATGACTTCAAGACATATAACAACTGTATTCTGCCAAGAAATAAACATTTGTTATGAGTACATGCTACATTTTTAAAAGCTCATGAAAAAGGTGGGAAGCAGCATTAAGAAGATACAATAAATGAAACTTAATAAAATACAAATATAAAAATTCAAGAGAGGGGGATGGAATGGAATGCCTAAATAATGCTTCGAGTTTGAAAATATTAATTTTTTAGAATGTATCTGTTCCTAAATTTAAGAATGAATGCCTGTAATGATTAGAAATTTCTTAAAGTGTTATTTATAAACAATAATATGTCTATACAACTTTATAAAATCAGATACAGACACCTAAGTTAATCACTTTCCTTGAAGTAAATTATCAGTATCTGCCATTTTTGTATCTAAACCACAGGATATTGTCTGTTTTCCTTTGGGGTTTGTGTTCAGCTATGAAAGCATTATGCTGAGAAATGCGATTTCAAAATCAATAGATGATTTCCCTTTGCACAGTGTAGTTTGGGAAATGCAAACTGTGGTTAAGGAGTTTTCAGATTTTCTTCTGAGAACAAAGTTAATTCAAGATGTAAATGATATTAAATCTCAAGAAGAAGCTTTAATGTTTACCAGGGCCAGTTAATGAATCTTGTTGTTTTCACTGTGCTGTGGTCAATGTTGGCACATTTTCAAATCCCATATTTTGTGTGAAAGATTTGCAATACTGTATAAATAAGCACTGTTGAAATTAAGTACTCACAGGTATCATAAATTAAACCAACTACATCTGCAAACAGCTCAAACTGAAATAAACAATCCTTTTGTGTAGATAAAATTCATTCCCAAGTTGGGGGCAGTTTTGCATCCCTTGGAAGCTGAAGAGCCATGGAGCACCATAAGTCCATGTGTCGTGCTGCATCTAGCATCAGGGCATAGCTAGGAGGGGTATAAGAACCCAGCTTGACTTGGTGATGGCCTCTTTTGGTTTCTAGTGACCTCCTCCCTCCCACTCTCTGACTCAGCACAGGCTGAGGCTGCTTGCTCTTGGGGGCCAAGTAGGAATTTTTTGCCTTGGTCACTTGATGAGCAATGTTAGAAAAAGATGATAGGGGTTGGTTAGTTGGTTGGTTGATTTTGCCTATCCTGCACATGACATATGTTTAAAATGTCATAAAATAGGTCACACATTGGTAGGTGGCATGGAAAATGGAGGAATGGTAGGGAGGTGAGCTTTGAAATGGCACTTTGGGAAAGAAGGGTTGGGTTTTTTTCTGGTTCATTGACATTTATGGGACTCAAGTGCTAGAAATTGAATTGCCCTTGGGATCTGCCTTGTCTCTATTTGAAGCCTGCGGTGGAGCAGGTCTTCCAGGTATCTGGAATGGGGCAGGTATTCCAGATATCAAGGCCGACTGCTATGGGCACTGGGGCCCAGGTGTCTCACCCTGTTTTGAGGAGAAGGAGATCATAGGTAGACTCCCAGCATCAACCAAATATTCTGCACCAGGAGAGGCCCCACTGCATGTTAGGGGATCTGTAAACTTTTAATAAACATGGCCTACTTTTTATAACCCATCACAGGTGTCTGGCTTCTTTATTCTGAGAGGATGTGCAATTTGTACTTTACCTGGGATATATTCTAATATTGTAAAAATGCCCTCCATTACTGCATCAAAATGATGGTTCATTGCCTGTTCATGTCAAGTTTATAGCAGGTTTTAAACGACCATGGGATCTTTTTTACCCAGTTCTTAGATGATGGTTTCATTGAACATTTTCTCTCTGTGAGTCTGTGAACATGCAAGCATGCACATGTGTGTATTTATCCCACAGAATTTTTTTCCATATGTTGAAAATTTCACAAGTACTTTGCACACTTTCTCAAATAATTTACTATTATTCACTTTCTTTGGTATTTGAGTTCATTATACATTTTGTGAATAATTTTCACATCAGTGCTCCCCCCCCCCCAATATTGCATAATTTCACACAATCACATATGTTAACTGTTTCTCATTTTGATATGACAGTGCTAAAAGCTACATGGGACAGTATTGTACATCATTTATCCAAACTAGTATGTAATATAATGTGTTGAAATGGTTAGATTTGGGGCCTGAACGGACAGGCCAAAATAAACCTGCTTTGGGTCACTTTGGAGGTATGCTGTTTAAATGACACATGCATCTTAAGAGGCCAGAAGCTATGCCAAAGCTGAACTGGAGCGTGGCTTTGGTGCGGTTTCCAGCCTCTTAGGATGCATGCGTCATTTAAACAGCATACCTTGAAAGTGACCCAAAGCAGATTTATTTTGGCCTGTCTACAAGTCTTAGTCTACAAGTAGTTTTTGATTGTGTCATCATTGCCTTCTCAGTAATTTCTCTTTGAAAGAGAGTCTATACATGTACTGTAAACATCCAGCAGACTATGACCAAAAGCCAGCTGCTTTGAAGACAAACATACACTTTCCATACTGCTAACCCCTCACTCTTGCTGAAATGTTTACTGATTGTGGCTACACAATGCAAACTGTAAAGTCAACTCTTTATAGACATGTGCACAGAATTTCCTTAATGTTCTACCCTTACTGTTCCTGGCACTCTTGTTGATGGCTTTAAACAACAAAACTACTGATTGAAAGCATATCATTCCAACCCAGCAAGTGTCACACTTCATCCCAGTCCATTCAGCCATTTCAGAGTTACATAGTAATTGTGATACAGTTATGTGAATTCTAGTGGATACTTTGTGGATCTGTGTAAACAGTACTGATTTCTAATAATATCCCCATGTGTGACAGTTTCCTCCAGATTTGCAAAGCATCTTGTCTTACTCCTCTTTCTGTCAGGAGTAGTGGCTTTATTCATCCTTCAAAATTTCAGATAAGCCCATCTTTTTCGTGAGAGTGATGCTCAGTGTTGCGTTTTGTGACAGAAAAGTTTTTTGTGCATAAACCAGCTCTTGTAGCCAGGCAAATGTTTTGCAGATAGGGGTTGAAATTCAAAGTATATGGATTTAAGATAAATTGAACTGACTTCTCTCAGGATTACAATATACAGTAGAATTATATTGCTATAACAGAGGTAGAGATAAAAATCAAGACATGCAAGGCAGAATGTAACATCTACTGATATCAAAATGATATTAAAATAGACATTGGTGCAACAACCATTATCCAAAGCCCCATGCATTGAGCACAGGCTGGTTTCCCTCCCTGTTAATTTTAATGTTAGAAAGTATTTTTGCAAATACTGATTAATGTTATTTGGCACTGATGTATAGATCTAGCTCATGTAACTATGAAAGCCACATAGTTTTTAAAAGATAAAATCAAACAAAAAGTATATCTATACTAAAAACAAAGCAAAACACCCTCAACTGATTCAAATGTTTCGACTCTCCTTCAATCATAGAATTGATTGGAAGAGTTGAAAGAGACCACAAGAGCCATCCAGTCCAACCCTCTGCCAATGCAACAATAAATAGTCAAAGCACTCACGACAGCCTCTGTTTTAAAACCCCCAAAGAAGTAGGCTCCATCATACTCTGAGGTAGCATATACTACTATCAAATAGCTCTTATCATCACAGTGTTCTTCCTAATGTTAAGCTGAATCTCTTTTCATGTAATTTGAATCCATTGTTCTGTATGCCAGTATCTGGATCAAAAGAAAACAGCTTTCTCCATCCTCAATATGACATCAATTCAAATATTTAAACACGGCTATCATGTTACCCCTTAATCTTATCTTCTCCATACTAAATATAACTAGCTCCCTAAGCCACTCCTCACAGGGCATGGTTTCCAGACCTTTCTCCATTTCGGTCACCCATCTCTGGACACGTTCTAGCATTTATTTATATTATTTACTTATGGCATTTATACCCCACTCTTCAGCCCTAAAAGCTCTCAAAGTGGCTTACAGATAGTTATTCAGACAGTTCCCTGCCCTCAGGCTTACAATCTAAAAAAGACATGACACAAAAGGAGAAGGGAAAGGTGGTGGGGAAGGGGATCAAGGGGATCAAGAGTTAAGATGAATTATAGGGGAGTCATCATCCAAGTCAAAGATAGATGGGAAGGTGGCCAGAAGGGTATAGAACCTTTTGGAAACATTCCGGATGGTTCAGTGTACTGAGGCTGTCCACAGCGTGCTGTGCTTTAATCACAAACCATTTTGAGGACAAAATTCCCGGCATTCTGTACTATTACAAATGGTGAACTGAACTCCAGAGTACACTTTTGTCGAATTTTGATGGATGAGTTTCAGTTAGTGAAACCTGAGGGCATGAACAAAGTGCTTGGTCACCTTATTTGGAGCATTTATTTGTGTATTCGATCCTTGCCCCTCATGGTTCATTAAAACCAAGTAGAAAAATCAACTGCGACAGGTGGGAACAACCAGCTGGGGCAGGGAGGTGATTAATGCTTGCATGAAGGGGTTATAGTTCTCTAAAAATAAAAGCCTGAGTCCCCAAAACAAGCAGATTGGCTCCTTGTCTGGGCAGGATCAGCTTCTTATTCTTCACCCAGAAGGCAAAGTGGTAAATCTGAACTTTTCAAGGAAACTTCTAGTTGTCTAGTTTTGTATTTCAGCAAAACCACACTTTCATTCTCAGCTCATTTTGCCACCAAAGTCATTAGAGAAGAATGAGCATTACCAATAGAATGCTAACCATTCTATTTCTTTTCCAATGCATGTTAACCAGATATAATGTCTCTTTTTCTCTCTCTCATTTCTCTTTCCTTGAGGAATTTGTCCCTAGGACTTTGGCTACTGAAATGGAACACATCTGGTAATTTTTCCAAATCAGGGCACAAAAGCAATATGGCATTACATTTTACATTATAGACGTGTATTTTACAGATTACAGAAATTTATTCTCACAATGTAAGCTAACTTTACCTTGTACAAGGACAAAGTATTTATCTATCAATAAGATTAATAGCAATTTAAAAGCATACCATTTTAAAAAGTCATGCAGGTAAGGATATGTTTACTACATTATTTCAATCAGCTGTAGCAGTCCCATTTGCCTCCTAAACAGACATCAGGTCAAAGAGATCTTCTTTATTTATTAATGAGATTTATATGCCATTTCACTGGCAACTGCCCTTGGGAAACTTACTAGTAACTTAGGCCCTTTTCAGACTGGACTGAAAAGCTGGCATTGGGACAGACACAAGCCTAACTCCCCCCCCCCCCGGGCACCCCAATGCCATGTGCCACTCTACATGGCACATGGCATCATAGCATGCCTCCAGAGCTGTATCCAGATGATGCAGTGCCGAAGGAACACTATACTATAGCCGCATTGCCATGGCTATGGCACCCATCTGAGGACACAAAAAGGGTGCTACTTTTTGCACCCTCGACAGGCTGGATCGGGGCTGTGGTGTGAAGTTGCCATGGCCCCAATCTGCCTAGGAAAGGGGCAGCTGGAGACCATCCCTTAGGGACGGTCTGTCAAGCCCCTTAGTAACATGTCATAACAAGATAAGATACACCCATAACAAGGTAGGTGGTACTGCCCTTCTTAAGGAAGCAGACTAGTTCAGACTTTTACATTCTAATAGAAAATCTAATTAAAGATAAACGCTATGACTGTTTGACATACATGTAAAGTGTCACACAAACTGGGATTGTCCCATTGTTTCCTGTGTCAGGGAATGTTGTCCTATGTATTACAAATACAAAATAAATCCACTCAAATATATCTGTATATACATATTGTAAGCCATTGGTTTCCTCATCATCCTCTGATCCTCTGATGAGGCAAAAGACTCTCCCATAAATCTTATTATACACATAATAATTATGTATGCCCAGTGTACATTGTACACCAATCAATGCTTAAAAAGTAAGGCTTTTTAAATAGTGAAGCACATAGGCTTGAAAAGATTGTCCATTTCAGCAGATCCAGCTACATTTCAACAGGTCCAGCAATCCAATTTGTCTTCTATCCATCTTTGCCCAACTCTGGCATGGTACAGACCTCCCTAAAAGGGAGGCCTGCTGGCGCCTGTTTCTCCTCCACAGGGAAGCTGCAGCTGCCAAACTGCACAGCTTCCCTATAGAGGAAAAAGAACCCGTGAAAAGCGGGTTCTTTTTACCCCATGGCAGAGGTGTAACAAGTGTGCCAGTGGCGCATTTGGTACATGAGCGCTGTGTGGCGCCGTGCAGATGCCGTGCGGCACTTACGTAACAATGGCAGCACCCATGTATACAGGGCACCACCAGTGTTACACCCTCATCACGTGCGAGGGTTGTGGGGCGTGTGTACGTTTTGCCCCAACGCAACCCGAGCACGTGACGAGGGCGTCACAAAAGCCCCATCTGTACCAAGCCTCTGTCTCAGTTGTACTTGCCATCCCACCTAACTGTCTCTAAGCTCAGATTTGTGAGGGGAGTATTAAGAAGAGATACTACTATTTGCTAGTGTCTGTCTCTAAAACATCTTGTCTACCTAACAAAAAATAAAGAGTCCTGAACCCAAACCTTTAGAAAAGTTAAGTCTGGAGAAGACTTCTGCTGGAGAATAGTAATGAAGATACCATGGATGTCCAAAACGACAAATAACTGCTTTATGGTGCAGAAAAATGGGGATCAGATATCAGATATCAATATTGTCAAAACCTTGGAAATATTACAAAACAAATTTCTCCGAAAGCTCTGCACTTTACCAAATGGAACTCCTGCACCTTTTTTGCGCACTGAATATGGCTGCCCCTCAGTTAAAACAAGAATTGATTTTACGCAGATAAGATATTTTAAACATATTGCTATCTTACCAACTAATCGTCTCCCAGCTTTGTGTTACTTGGAAATGTGCGACAACCAGTTCTGGAAATCAGGTTTACAAATTCTTTTACAAAAATATAGTTTTTCCGAGTTGAACGCTGTTATTGACATGGATAAGAGGCAATTAAGGGAATTCCTCTTTTGGACTGATTCAAGAAAAGATCTGCAGTCAATTAGGACCTCACAATTTTACTTTTGGTTCCCCTTTTTGAAGACTGAACATTTCAGAGCCAGATATTTGACAAAACTCAAGTCGCCTACTTTAAGAACTGCCTTCACTGAGCTACAACTTCAAGTAATTCATACTGCGGTTCTAGATGGACACTACAACAAAGTGCCTTTGGAGAACAGACTATGCATCTGCAGTCAGCCTTAGGTGGAGGATATTGTTCATCACTTGTTAATTTGTCCATTGTACAGCGCCCCTAGAAAGAAATTTTTAACATCCTTGCTGACAAACAAAAGTGGGAGCTCTACTGTTGATTTGGTCCAATTCCTTTTGAGTGACACCAATGACTATGTTACACATAGAGTGGCTCTGTTTGCCATGGCTGCAAAAAAGATTAGAAAGAGAGAGTTAAATAAAATTGCCATAAATTGCCAGGGAGACGCCAAGTATTAATTAGGTTTAAATGATTATATCATATTTGTTTACTAATATGCAGGAAAGATGTCCATTTTTCTATTTGCCCTTTTTTAACAGTTAACTATTTTTAACTGCACATTAAATGTTGGAACATTTTTTTTTGTCCTCTGTATTCTGTGCCTTTTGTTTTGAATGTTAAATGCTTTATGCCTTTTGATATGCTCATTTTGTCATGGCCTTTGGCTAGTACAATAAACTTGACTTGACACTAGAAAAGACAATAATGTTGGCAGAGGCAGAAGGCAGTAGACAGAGAGGAAGTAGACATGGCAGATGATTAGACTCAATCAGGCTGTTCACAGGACTGAACCTGCAGGAGCTGAGCAGACCAGTTGAGGACAGAGGGTCATGGAGATGTCTCATCCACAGGGCCACCATGAGTCGAGGTCCACTTAAGGGCAGTTAGCAGCAGCAACAACAACAGCAATAATAAAGTGAAGTCACCCAAAGCACAGAAATTGGAAAAGCTTTTGTAAAACAGACTATATGTTTAAAAGATGGACTGGTCAGTCACACAACTCTACTTTTCCCTCCATCCCCACCTCTTCTCCATCTTGCGTGTGTTCACAAAAATGAAACATAAAGGATGCTAATCCCCAACTCTACCTTTCTGTAATCCAAACCCCAAACAAACCTTTACCTTAAGTCCAGGTTACACTGTAGTAGATTCAAAGGCAAGCCCACTTCATTCATGTCAGGAAACACTAGAATGAGTCTGAAGGAGCCAAATTAGATTCCGGCTTATCCCTAATAATTTTTCTAAGTGCTCACTAAGAGTTCCTATGTAACTTTTAAGTATATATATATATTGTTGAGATTTTAGTTTATTATTATTATTATTATTATTATTATTATTAGTGATGCCCCTCTGTCAATGGAAAGGCATCCATAACTGAGTAGGACACTCAACACTCAATCCTCCTGAAGCTTTACATAAACAAGCCAAATCTTCTCTAAATAATCGAGGAACCTTCTGAAGCAGTTTTCATGGGATGAGGGAAGCTGCAAGGAAAAGGTGGGCAGGCAAAGTTCTTCTGGGCAAGCACATGTTTGCTCATGTGGCAGATGTCACTCTTTGTATTTTAAGAATAAAATATACTGGAAACAGAGATTGTATCAAAAATGTTCCAAGAAGCCTCATTTTTTAAAACCAGTTACAAAATTATAATAACTCTGGAGGACATAGTAAAAGGGCCAAACTTGTGTTGATGAGAGTATGGTGACCTAATGAGGATGGTCTTTCAAACTCTAATTTGAAATTGATGTAACCCACAAAGTAAATGTTCCTAAGAGATAAAGAGATAAGAGATAAAGATGGATATTTGAAACTTATCTTTTGCAGTTTGTGTTCACCAGGATGTGCTCTCTAACTGCAGAATAAATTATGTAAAATAAGTTTCCTACCTACAAGTAAAACATCTAACAGAGTCGAAGACTGCTCTTGAAATGCCTCTCTTTAAAGAAGTATTACTTCAAAGGGATAATGATCAAAGTGTGCATAAATTCCCAAAGGACATGAGAATATATGCACAGAAGGATTTTACTCTGAACACCAACAATGAATGCTTAGTTATTTGGAATCTACTTATTATATAATAGTCACTATACATGTAAAATGTCTTAATATTGCTGTGACAGCTTGACTGTATCCCTACATGTTAAACATTTCAAAATTCATTTTATATGTATTCCTTAGACAAGATGAAAGTGTTAATTCCAATCAAAATGATGCACAGTCCAATAGCATCTCTAATGATTATAGGCTGTAAAAATAATGATGACCAATAATGTAGCTCAAAATCTTACGTCCCTTTTCCATATGTTACTGTGTTTCTTGGACAGTGTAATACTAAACAGTTATTTAAATTCATTTTTAAGGAGACTTTTGTATTTATTACAAAGTCGTGTTCAAAGTTCTGATTTCAGGTTTAAGTTTAATCCATTTATGTATGTTTCAGTTTTGGTGGATTCAGATTTTTTAAATTATTAAAATTAAAAACTTGGAGGAAAGAAAAGCCCCCCTGCACAAATGTACTGTATTGGCTCCCTTTCTCATGTGTGGTCCAGCAGATGTTCATTGTTGTTACTGCTGATCAGTCCTCTTTATTTCTCTTAAAAACAAGCCAGGCACTTATGACAAGCAATAGTCACAAGACAGCAAGGAGGGGAATCACTGGAGATACTGGATGTGCAAATTCCAAAAAAGCACATCATCTTACACAGTTCAAGCATATATATATATATATATATATATATATATATATACACACACACACACACACACACACACACACACACACACCATATTTGCATATGTTTGCGCATATGTGTCACATCTCAATCCAGTAGTAGCAATATTAATATTAGTATTATATCACCACATTACAATTTAGGACATAATAGCAATAGTACAAATGGATTGCATTAATACTTTGTTATAAATGATGTATTAAAATACAATAGTTGTCTTTGAGGACAGGACACTAGATTAGTTGGGCTACATTCTGTAGAGGAATTAGTGCCTCATATCATACATATATACTTATATTGGCACTGAGAAGATGCCCCAAATATGTCTGTAAAACAAAACTTTCTGACTTAAGAGCTTTACCCAATGAGCACATTTCACAGTGTCAGTGAATGCATAATAGCCTTAACTTCTATCACTGCAGTATCTATAGTTGGTCTACAATGCCAGCATAATGGTTCCGAACTTCTGAGCTATGCTGACTCCTTTTCCTACATTTAAGCACAATATCTTATTAAAATGGACACATTAAAAAAAACAATCTTGTTATGTTGTGTAATAAAACATTGGAGATTAATAATTTAAAGTGTAAATTAGAGGCTGATCTCTGTGTATATGAAATAGATTATCAACTGCATGTACAATTGATTCTGCAGTGTCTGTTACCATCAAATGCAAAACTATTATAATATGTCTTGGGACTGAATTATGATGAGGAAGGTATTAAAGGAAGACCAGCAGGCAATGTGACCTTGATCATTTACATTAGTGTGAGCTGTTGATTTTATACATATGTAGTAGCTATTATACTTTAGCTTTCTATGCATATAAATGTGCTTAGTTTAACTGGACAGAGTACGAAGCAAACCTGCCACAAGGCTTTATAGATCTATTTTAAACATCAGTTTTATCAGCCATCTGACATTTGCATGTAAATGCATTTCACTGACATTTTGGAATAACTACTTACCTTGCAGAGTACCAAAATTCCTATAGCTCAAGCTAGAGTATGTATATTGTTTAGTGTGTCACAGCCAAAAGCAGTATAAAAATTAAATCAAGATTTGTTTTTCATGTTTTTCAGTATAATAATGCATAAATATGGTGCTATAATACTAAAGGATGGAATAACTGCAAATATACAAGGGTGTTTAAATAAATACTATATAACTTTAAATTAGTTTGATTTAGCATCTTAGCTTTTCAGATCTGACCATTAATTTCATTTGAGTATGTGTGTGTATGTGTATAATCAGATACAAATTTAATTTAAAGTTGCTCTTGCCAATGAAGAGGGCATATTACCCTTCTGTTTTTTCCCCTGTCACTAAAGTGTAGTATGAAAAAAGTAAAATCAAATCTACAGATGCCCTTCAAACTTAAGATCTGCAATAGAAACTACTTTCACTTAGCCTGGGAACACACTTCTATCTATGGAATGGCACCAGTAGTAATGCCACTACGGTTGTATTGTGAGTACCCTGCGCAGTAACTCATGGGCTGCATCCACACTGCAGAAATACTCTGGTTAGACACCACTTTACCTACCATGGCTCAGTGCTGTGGAATTCTGGGGATTGTACAACTGACAGAATTCCACAGCACTGAGCCACAGAAGTTAAAGTGGTGTCAAACCAGGTTATTAGTGCAGCACAGATGCAGCCATGGTGTCACCATTCCCCATTGACCTCCTCCCATACCACACCATACAGAATCCTTTGTAATGTCTTTGTAATAATGTTACTTGTAAATCGCAATTCCCATGTATCACTGAATGCAAAGGCAAATATTTGTAACATAAAGAACTAGCAAAACTAAAATTATACCTTTAAAATACAGTATCACAAGCACTGACTAAATTGGAGTATGTCTTTGGAGACCAAGGTTCGATTCCCAGATTGCCCATGAAACTCACTGGGTGACTTTGGACAAGTCACATGCTCTCAACCTCAGAGGAAGGCAATGACAATTCTCCTTTGAACAAATCTTGCATTAAAACCATATGATGGGTTTGCCCTAGGGTTACTATATGTTGGAAATAACTTAAAGGCACAGAGCACACACACAATAGCAAATAGTTATGACATAGACAACTAGCAAAATTAAAATTGCACTGTTTAATTACAATATCATAAGTACTGCCCAAATAGTAACATGTCATGTTTTTAAAGAAAATTTTAAAATAGTAAAAAAACCAAAACCTGAGGCAGCTTCTTTCTCTGCCCACTGGGCCTTGCCCCATTTATGCCATGTCTTCCATTAATCTTCAGGGTTTTAAAGGATAAGCAAACACACAGCCCATTTCTGCCAAAAAAAAAAAAAAAAAAAAGGGGGGGGGGAGACATCTGGTCCACACAGCCAGCATCCTTCTAGTGACACCCATGTATCATTTTCCTTTGGATATAGCGCATAGAACAGACTTCTGAATGCCAATCCTGTTATGACATCTTGTTGTCCTGTTGCCAAAAGGGACAAAAAGCTTGCAAGAGTCGTTCGAGAAATGTTTACCAAGGTGTGCCTTAGCTTTCAATGTTGTGGGTTTGTTTTTCTGCTGTTGTTATTGTTCATTATTCTGCATAAACAAAGATCATTTTGGTGTTTGTGTGCTGTATAATGTGCGGGAAGGGGAAGTGGCCCACAGGGAAAATAAACTGGGTGGAAAATTGCCCTAAAGTAAGCAGACTGTGTTTTACCTAAACATCACCTAAATGTTTTCCAAATGCAACAGCACAAACGCTTCTTGAGAAATTCAATGTTCTCTGCCTAAGAAGGGTAGCCTTGCACAGAACAGAGGCAGCCTGGATCCTGGAGAAAGCTCCTTTTTTTTTGTTGGCTTGCTAATGGAGTTTAAGTTTTATTTCCTGGACTTTATGACTCTTTGGCCTCAAAGAGGCTGCTTCTACCCTGATTGGAATGAGACTGCAGGGACCGCACAAGCCCGACCCTGATATGGGCTGCAGCCTGCTGCCGCAGTCCCAAATGCGGTACTGGCACCGCTCCTTTTGCAGCTGGCTTTTCCTAGCCAGGAACACTCTCTGCACTGCTTCCAGCCACTCTGGGGGCATGCGTTGTCTAAATGCCATGCCCCCAGAGACACCAGAAGCCATACTTTACTGCCCTTCTGTTTCAGGCCTTTGTCTCCCAGAGCCTAGATATGGCCAGAAGAAGGGAGTGGATATCCCTCCATGCCATATCAGCTGAGGGACAACAGCAACATCTTAACAAAATGTAGGCCTGTGACTATAATATCATCATTTTTTTTCTCCTCCAGTATGATTTTTAACATCTTTGTCTGATGAAGAGGCTAGTGGAGCTTTGAAAGCTCATGTATTTTGTGCATTTTTGGCTGGCTTGTTAATAGTATTGCTGCTTTGAGGATTTTGGATGTTGTTGTACTTTGCTGTATGGCCAACCCTTGGACATGTTTTCAAATGACCACCTAATAGCTTTAACATTATGGTTTGGTTAGTTCCACTCACCTTCCAAATCCCACCCAAAGACAGCCATTTCATCACTTCCCTTTTACTGAAGACATGCTATCTGTACCACCAAGAGGTTGTAAGGGCAGAAATTGGATTCTACCCGCATGGAGTTACCCACCTCTATCTGAACAGATTGGAGAACTTCCAATAAGGCCTTGCATTTCCATAAATTAAATTACATTGTTAGGAGACAAGAGGACAAGTATCTGAGGTCTTTTTATTTGACATAATATTAGTGACATGTTAGCCACTGATAAAAGGGACCTGCTACTTCTTTCATATTGGAAGCTATAATGTAACATTTCTCTCTATGTAGTTATGATTTTTAGTCACATCAGCAATGCAACTTAATATGTAAATGTTTACCATGATTATTTAAAACTACCATAGCTATGTTGTCTCAATCAAATAGTGTTATATTGAAGGGAGCCCTTGTGATTTCATGTTTATCATTAGTAAAGTCAACCCTTGGTATCTGCAGAGGTTTGGTTCCAGAATCTCCCATGAATAACAAAGTTCATGGATGCTCAAGTCTCATTATTTACAGTGGAGGAGTAAAATAGTGTCTCTTCTATAAAATAGCAAAATCAAGCTTTGCTGCCCAGCCTTGCCCCAGTAGAAGTGCCAGACTTGGGAGACATAGAGCAGCACAGGATTGAGGTTCCTACCTTTAGCCAAAGAAAATCAGAAAGGGCATACCTTCTGCATTCCAAGAGAGTTGCTGAGAAACAATCAGCAGCTGTGATAAGGGAGCTAGATGTAAGACACCAGGCAGACACTAAGCTCTCTTTATCAGAGTCTATAAGTTCACATTAGTTAATGCTATTTGATCTGACTCCTGCCTTCCTAGACCTTTGACTGCCTTTGAGTCCCTGACCCAGACACTTTGACCAACTCTCCTGCACTCTTGACCTCGGACTGGACTGCTAGTATTGCTCTCTGTAATCCTGAACTTTGGACTGGCTAGTGGCTTATTCTATTGGACGTTGTTTGGCATTGTTGAGGAACTGCTTCTTGGCAGCTTGGCATGTTTACTTTTTGCCCAGTAGGCTCTTATCAGCAGGTGAGTGTGTGTTGGCAGCATTCCCAGACACCAATATTGTTTTGAAATGCAGGATCTCAATCTAGCCCTCCTGTTTGGCTGTAAAACCTGATCTCACAAAGGCTGGGGAAGAATACTGTGGAGGCAGCCCAGAGTATTCTGGTCCTTGGGCTTCCCTGAAATCCCCCCATTAATTGGGCAGTCCATTGCAATGCTAGGCAGTTGTTCACACTGTCCTGTACTGCAGCCAGCACACACAAACATACACCAATAAGGATGGCTCAACAAGGTAATTAGCTATGCAGCTGGAAATAGTCCACAAACCATGCAGGGAGTGAGAGAAAGAGCAAACCAAAAGCCAAAGCCAGGATATCAGGGATCATGATAGTCAGTCCAGGGTCACATCAGCCAGAGGGTAGCAATAGTCCAGTCCGTTCCGAAGTCAAGAGTCAAGATACAGGGAGGGAGCGAGCGCAGGCAGCAATCACACCAAAGGATCATGCAATACACTCTGACCTTGCATTGGTGTCTCCCAGGTGGTTAAGTAGGAAACTCTCTTCTCGGTGCCAGCTGAGACTTGTTTGCCAATTGTCTCTCAGCAATTCTCCTGGACCGACACATGCAAGCACTCTCAGCCCTGCGTTGCTTAAAGGAAGGCACCTCCAGGCTTGGCTCTTCCCTCGAGTCACCACTAGGCTGCTGAGCCTCAGGAGGAATCCAACCAGCACTAGGACCTGGCTGAGCCTCCTCCTCTGGGGCTGGGAGATCACAGCTGGGATCTGGCAGAGCAGGATTAGCACCTGGCGTAGCCTCAATTTCCCCTCACACTAAAGGAGCTACATCCTCATCCTCTGAGACCAGCTCTTGGCTGGCCATGACACACACACACACATCTCAATATACCACCTGGTGCTGCATCACTCACTGTGGGTGAGAACAAAGTTGCCAGCACCGATCACATGGCGGGATGCCTCACTGTGACCTCAGAGAAAGCTATGGATGCTAGGAGCAGCAGGAGCACAAAGCAGAACAGCAAAACACATTGTAAACAGCCACCCAGAATTGCAACAGAGGGCTCTTCTGGAGAAATCCAAAGCAATCTAAGAAATTTTTACACCATTTTAAAATAGGTATATCGAGTGAGAGCTAGTGAGGCACGGTGGTTTGAGTGTTGAACTATGTAGATTGTCACATGGAGAAAAAGACCTCAAATAGATTCAGGATTGCAAACTCAAAAGCGGGTATTATCTCACATAAAACCACTGCCACCAGGAGACTACAACCCAGTCCCAGCCATGCTCAACTGGCCACTTTGCAAAAACAGAAAGCTCCAGTTTTTGCAAAACAGCCAGCTGAGTGCAGTCTGAGTGTAGTCTCCTGGTGGCAGTGGCATATGCAATAATACCCACTTTTAAGTTTGCAATCTTGAATCTATTTTGGATCTTTTTCTCCATATGATAATCTCCTAAAACTCTGGAAACCAGGGTACAGATCCCTGCTAATCCATGTACCTTGAGCAAGTCACACACTCTCAGCCTTGGGGAAGGCAATGGCAAACCTCCTCTGAACAAATCTTGCCAAGAAAATCCAATAGTAGGGTCATCATAATTCAGAAATGACTTGAAGACACAAAACAACAAACAACATGGCAGGTTCAGTGCTGAACTGGCTGGACATTGTCCAGGCAGTTTGCACCAGACTGGGGATTGGGCCCTGCATTGTTCATGTGCAGCAGTGTTCATACTATACTTTTTTTTTTACTAATAAGGGATTATTATTCTGAGCTGAATTCATAAATGAGTTAATACTTATAATCTCTGCCCACAAGATGGGCAGATTCCTATTCCAAATCAGAAATCTGAGAGTTTTGGCAGCTATGTGTTGCAGTATATAGATAAACTTTAGCAATTATTAATATTTTTGTTACAGTTATTGGAAATGTATAGTCTTTATAATATAATTTTATTTTATTTTTTTAAAAGATAATTTTGCCCATGGGACCTTTGTATGTGAATTATCCATGGGACCTTTGAATTTATATTCATCAAAGAACATCTCCCCATGTATTCTAGCAAGATACTTTTGCAAATTAAGAAGACTTTTGGAATCATGAGCATATCAGGATGAACTGTTGTTTAAAGGAGAATATCCAAAAATTGCACCGGGCATACCAAAGCCCTTGGGCACACAAAACAGAACTCTCTAGGCCCCAATGAGTAGATGTCCAAAATAAAATTTGGCAAGATAAAATGAAAATACGAATGTAGGAAATCAATTATCCCGGTTTCTATGAATAACTACCAAAAAGAAACGCTAATGTTTTGGCTCAAAATGAGACATCTGCATGAATTTGTTTTGATGGTTATCAGGAAACCACTTGGAAGTTTCTTTCTATCATCTATAACCTGTTTTTTCTTTGCATTTAAACACAGAAAATATGTTGCATTGAAAATGCAACAACTCCCGCAGGAAAGCATTCTAGCAGCAGACAGTATTCAGTTATTCACCATGTGTCTGCTGTGAGAAATGTTTATCTCCCTTCTCCCTTAGGTAGCAATGGCTTTCTCTCTTCTAAAAGAATGTCTACTGGTCAGTGTATTTCTAATTCTCTCAGAACAGTCATTTACATATCAAAGGCCTGGGATGAGTAAACATACTTCATGGTTCCATCTGTGATTTCATTCCCCATTGAGACTGAAAATAAAATCGGAGTGCTGGTGAAAAAATGTTTGTCCTTCAAGTCCATACTGTTTTTCCTTTGAATTTTCACAGCGAGCTATGGCATATTTCATTGTTTTTCAGACTCTTCCTAACTTAAAACATGTTTCCATAAAGCAAGCACTGAAGAAAGAATAATCTGAAAAATTAAAAACAAACTCATTGCAATTTTTTGGAGTGAGAAAGAACAATTTCTCACTTTGTTTCTTGACATCCCAAAATATTATATTCTTTTATTTCTTACTTGTGGAAACAATGTTGATGGTGGTGGTGCAGAAATAAGATTTATTTATTTATTTCTCCCAAATGGGATTTGGTTTTTGCTAAACAGCAGATAAAACCCCAAGAGATTCTTTATTTCATTAACAGAGCAGGCCTATGCATGTTTACTCAGAGGTAAATCACACTGTGTTCTGTAGGAATTATGCCATAGTAAGTGTTTTTAGGATTTCTGTCTAATAGCAAACTTTGACAGAGAATTCTGTAAGGATCAGCAGCATAATTTCTTTCTTGAATGTTTGGGGCATGTACCATTATGGGAAGGGGTGTTTGTACTAATTGTTATAAGTTTCCCTTATGATTAAAGTAATTGTTGTTCTCTATTGAAAAATAAATTATATAGTTATGACTATAATAAGAGCTGCAGTATTGTTTGGGGGAAAAATCAAATGCAATTTGATTAAAAGGTAAGATTTGCATTAGTGGATTTGTATGAACTTTTCAATTTGACTTGAATTGCTGAATTTTCTATAATTAATTACTGAAAGGGAAAGCTATTAATAAACTCCCCTGCCCCCATACTTTGTACATGTGAATTTACTGCAGAACATTTTCCTGGGAACTGAATTCTTAGAGAGCAAATTGATTGAGCTATGAATTTTCTTTGGAGGGGTTAAACAGTTAGAAATAAAGGCTTCCCAGCACTCATCTATATTTGTGCATTTATTAAAATACGGTGCAATTTTCAGTGTCTCAGTTCCTGGCACTGAAGCCTAGCTAAAGGGATGCATTAGGAATAATTTACTTTCTTTCTCTTCTCCATCCATTGTAAATAAAACTTGTTAGCTGGACTGTGAACTGGACTTCAGGAGCTCTTCGTCGTCTGTTATTTCTCACTAGAGGAGTGTGTGTTTGTGTCTTCAAGTTGCCTCTCGACTTATGGTGACCTCATGAATCTCATAGTGTTTTATTAGGCAAAGGAGGCTCAGAGGTGGTTTTGTTAATTCCTTCCTCTGAAACAGAGCCTACAAAACATTGTATTCATTGGTAGTCTCCCATTTAAGTGCTAACAGGGTTGACCCTGTTTAGCTTCTAGGATCAGACAGGATCTAGTGCCTTTAGGGTATTTAGAGGAATAGCAGTAAGCAAAGCATGGGTTCACTTATTTTGTCCTTATTCTCACTAAAACACAAATAATGGGGGGAGAAGGATGCAGCAGTAACTTGTGGCCCCTTCTGTTCCTTTTATTTTACACTCTCTATATGTGACAGCTGCATGAACCAACTTTTGCTGCGTTGATGGCCAGAGAGTCATCCCCAGTCTGTTCGATGCCAATGCTAAGAGCAGAAGGTAGAAAATAAAGGAGATAATATGTCTAGGATATACTCACAGCAGATCTCATCTCAGCAGGACCTGCCATTAATTTATTATCTGCTAAGTCAACACAAAATTTGGAAACAGGTTTTAAGCATTGCAGAAGCAGCAAGAGTGAAATTGATTTTCTTACCATGCAAGTTTCTGCAATATCCTTACCAGGTTTAGCATGATATGTAAATTCACTGAGCTTCACTTTTCCCACAAATATATGCTAGTTTTAAGTTATGGGGCAGTTAAGGGAGAAGTCCACAAAGAAAAACAAGAAAGAGGGTCATTATGGAAATACGTGGGAGGTAGTCATTGCCCATAGAGCAATTTGGAATCTTCTAAACTCGTCAATCATGAGAATCCATGAGAAAAAGATGTATTGTGCCATATGACCTCATTGCCCTCTAGCAGCACTGATCCAGAAGGAGACCAGCTGTTCCTGGCTACATTCCCAATAAGCTCCTCAGTAGCATCTGCAGACAGTGCAACAAAGGTTTAATAGGGCTTCAGGTATCAATTCCCATTTTGATATTTTGTAGGATATCTATTTTTATAGGATAGACACTGACATGTGTAGTCTCCTGAAATGGCATCACATGAACTTATCTCCATGTGGCAAACTGCTTTCTGAAGCAGCTTTCCAGTTGATTTGCTAATAGATAGATGTCCTGGAAGCTCAGCTTCATCATACGTGCCTAAGATATCTGGCCAAGATGTAAAAGCCACAACTATTTGGATTTTGAAAAAGAAACAAACAAATAAAACACTACATTCATTTTGTGCATGCATATATTGTGTGCATGCATGTAGTATCAGCCTGCACATTTTTTGTAATGGCTGTGCCATGCACCTAACAATTATATGAATCTTAGCCTGAACTTATCCACTGTTGTAGAAGGAGGAGGAAAATGGAGTTGAGTTCTCCATTTGGGATGCTCACTCTTTCAGTAACATATTTTCTTACTTCTATTTGTAGTGAGTAAGAGTGTTGGGTGAGAAGAAGATGGATGGTGGAGATGGTGAAGATGGAGGCATGCTGATTGGCAGTGGCTTGTTTGTTTTGTATCCTCAGTTGCATGGCAGCCAGGTCAGCCTCAAGGAGGTGAGTTAAGGGCAAGAACCAGTGATTTCAGCAGCAAATGAATTATGGGCAGGTGGCCAGGCAGTGAAAGGCATCATGAAGACAGGTGCTGTGGGTAGCAGGGTCACTGGTCCAGCACCAGGCTTCTGACAGAGCCAGCAGGAAAGAATGCAAGCTTGGAGCCTATGTTAACTGTTAGGTTAGTTGGACAGCTGTTTTCCCTGGGTGCTTCGAACATCCTTATTCAGAATGCAGATAAATGGGAGACCTCAGAATTAGAGCACACACAATATATATATATATATATATATATATATATATATATATGTATGTATGTATGTATGTATGTATGAGCAAATATATAAAAACTGGAAGCTGGGATGATAATATTGGTAGACATTGGATCTGCAAACTCAGATCTCTCTATCAAATAACTCTAATACAGGAGGGAAGCAATGACAGTTTGAAGTAGAGAAGTATCATGCTAAAGAGTGCTTTGCCTTTGCACAAACCACCACCATATTTTTTAGAACCCTGTCCTGATCTGCTTCTCTTCAGCTGTAGTTGGTTGCTATATTAAGGAAAGAGGTGGCTCAACGAAGCAGCAGTAATGGGAGAGCAGAAGAATGGTAAATTACCCATTTATCATTTACTATCTACAGGTTTCATTCTTCCTCTTCTGCTGCTTTTCAGTGGTTCAAGTGAAACATGGGTTCCAAATAAATAGATAAATGTTTGCCTCTAAGATATAAGATAGTATATCATTAGAAGAGGATCCTGAGTCAAAGAAGAGAAGGGCAGAACGAACGTCATTACTGATGCTTGGTGGTAGTTTACACAGTCAAAATCTGAACTTATTTTGTTTACACTGTAAAGGTGAATCTGAATTTGAAATCAGCTGAGTCATCTTCAACACCTGCAAAATCAGACTCTTAACAGACTTTTCTCAGATGTTTGCCTTAGCAATGGGGAGGCGTTACAAACCGTCGCTTTGCGGTGGTCTCCCGGCGCTGCTGTTTGCTCCGCGAGGGAGCCGCCGCAGCCAAACCGCATGGATCCCTTATGAAGCAAAAAAGAAGCTCCAAAATGGAGCTTCTTCTGGCGGCGCGCTAATGACGCCGTGAGGCGCCAATGGCGCACTTGCGACATCATTAGCGCTGCGCGATGTGTGGACGCACAGCGTCCGTTATGTCAAGATGGCGGCGGCCGTGTGGAACGGCCGCTGCCATTTGTTACAGACAGAGTCCGTAACAGGAGTAGGGGCGTCTGGAAGAGAAGCCCCTTTTTTAAACTGGGACGTCCTGAGGACGTCCCAAGTGGCGGTTTGTAACCCGCCTATGTCAGCATTACCATAACTCTTATTTCTGCTGTGAAAAATACAAATTGTAGAAAATCCCATGAAGGCACAGTGAGAAATGTATTGTCTGAAATAGACAGGTCAAAATAAAGCTGCTTCAGGTCATTTTGGAGGTATGCTGTTTAAATGATGCATGCAGCCTAAGGACTGGAGTATAGCTTTGGTGTGGCTTCCAGACTCTTAGGACACATACATCATTTAAACAGCATACATCCAAAGTGACCCGAAGCAGCTTATTTTGACCTGTCTGTATGGGGCCATAGTTACAGCAGAATCTTTTCATTACCAAACCATGCTATTAGGCCATTAAAGACTTTTGTGTGTGATTATGACAATGGAGGTAAGACATAATTCATGCTCAAGATATGTACACAAAATTTATTTAAATAGTGTTCTCCTGAATATGTACACCAACATCTATTCTCATGTTTCAGTATTCAAAAGAGATATCACATTACATTATGTTTTAAAATGTGTGTACAGTGGACCCTTGTTATACGCTGGGGTTTGGTTCCAAGATCTCCCGTGTATAACAAAATCCATGTATGCTCAAGTCCCATTAAATATAATGACAAAGCAAAATGGTTTCCCTTATAAAAATTGGAAAATCAAGGTAAATTTATACTTTTTTGGAACATTTTCAAACCGTGTATGCTTAAATCCGTGTATAAAAAATCTGTGTATAAGAAGGGCCGACTGTATATAATTTTTATGCCAACAACGTCATCCTAAAATGGAGATATTATATGACGTTATATTTCATATTTTCTTTTCAGCTTTGGAAATAGGTGCATGAGCTGAGATGATATACTGATATAACAAAGAATTGTGGCCTAAAAGTAGTATATCTGATTCTATCCTTATCACTAATTTCATTCTGATAATCCAATCTCAAGTAAATTGTAGCTATTTGTAGACAGACAGACGGAATCAAAACTAGGCTGTACACTAAATTAAAAACTCTGCTTCACTAGATAATTATTTCTAAAAATATAATAACCAAACCTGCAGAACAATTTTTAAAGTTGCCTTAACAATTTGATACAATCTTGGGTCACTTCTGAAGTGTTTTAAGAATATACAATGTCTTTAGCACAGTGAAAAATGAAAGCTACGGCACCAAATTTATTACTTCATTATAATGCTGTTTTACATTTGCCTGTAATCCTATTATATCCTTTAGGTGGCAGCATTCTGCAAAGGGAACTACTATCAGCCTTCATCTTTGGTTGCAAAGATAGAGTCAGAAACAATTTCCACCAAAGCACCTTCACAGTCCCATCTGAAAGTTCACCTTAATCTGCCTCTCTGCAGTAACTTGTCATCTGATGTTAATACATATTAATTTTATACTTAACATAGTCATAAATATTCTTTGGTGTACTGTTTGAGCAGGTTTCTCTAGCCACATGCATTATAATGGAAATCACCTGTCATTTCAATGAAAATTTGCCCAGAAATAACTGTTTTCTTGATAAAATGTGAGGAAGTGAATGGTAGGTTCTCTAGCTCAGTCTAGCTTCTTTCTTCCACTTTCAGCAGCTCATGATCCTAAGGCAAGAGCAATCAGAAGAGCAATATGCTGCTAATATTTTGTATTAAGTTTATCACAACTTTAATGTTTCACCTTCAGTTTTACTCTGGAAGACTATACAATCATTCTAGGAAGCTGAGGCTGTATATGGTCAATAAACGATAAAGGTAAAGGTTTCTCGTTAATGTCTAGCCATAACCGACTGTAGATGACATTGCTGTCCTCCATTACTAAGCAGAAGTGCATGCCTTGTTTGAAGACAACTCCAGTGGTCATGAGGCCAGCATGTCTGTATGGAATGCTGTTACCTTCCCACTGAAGTGGTACCTACTTCTCTACTTGCACTTTTACCTGCTTTCAGACTGCTAGGTTAACAGAAGACCAATAGTGTTATGGAATTTGGCATACTAAAAGGGCCATTTGGGCTCTCTAAATTTGTTTTTCTGATATTTGTGTCAAAAACACAAAGAACTCTGTTGAGACTACCCATTTCAGAATTGATTTAAGCAGCAGCTGAAAGGGATAATGCTGAGAATTTCTAATTCATTAGGAAGTTTGCCTGAATCCAAAGACAAATAATACAAACCTACTGTTACTGGAGAAATTACAACTTCTGTGGCATGAAAAAGCCAAACAAACAAAAAGAACGAGTTAGAACACTGCATTTTAGTATTTTAAACACAATCTAGAATTTTTGAGGAGATGGAAGGGGCAATAACATTTTTTCTTATTGAACCTAAGTAGCTGAAAGGAGAACCAGAGCAGCAACATTTAAAACAGCAACACTAAATCTGAAAGAGTACAGGCATGTATATATGGGCCAAATAAGCCAGTTTCACTCCCACCTACATGACACCCTGCCTGTATGATGAAGGGCCAAAAGCTGGATTTGACAGCAAGCTATCTTTGCAAGAGAAGGCCAGCTCCATAGTGAATCCAGGCCATCTCTTATTTAACCCACATTTTTAACATTTACCTTTTGCTCTGTATCTTCCCAGAAAATCTAGGGCACTCCAGAGTGCCACCAGGTGGCTCTTTACACAGCATTCCACTGTATCACTCATCTCTGTCACCTGCACAGGTTGTTCCTTCTGAGATCAGAACAAGATACCCACCTCTATGGTCAGTGCTAGGTGCCTTGTTTCTGGATTCAGAGGAAGCAACTCAGCAGTGATTAGTGACAGAGTAGGATGCTGTGTAAATAGTAGCCTAGTAGTAAATAGTAGCCTAGTATCACTCCGGAATACATGGGTAATTTCAGGCCAGTTTTGGGGTCAGAATACTCCAAGCTTCACGAAAGCATCAGTACTTTCTTTAGTAACTTACTGTACACTTTAGGTGCAATTCATATTTATATATTGTAATCCATATTGTGAACTATATTTTGTATACAAATTGTTATACAAACCAAAGGTAGATTTTCCATTCCTTTTAAGGAATCTGGGTTGTAAACAATGTTTTGATCTTTTCCTTCAATAACTTAATTTTTCTTTTTCTCTTCAAATTTAGTATTGCTTTGTTGAAATGTCTCATACTGGGACCATGTTTGCATATGTCTTCATTAGTTTCTGACTGCTAAATGAAGGAGTTTATCACATGAACTTTAAAAGCATTTAAAGCCTCCTGGGCTGGAGCCAGGACTTCTCAAAGCACTGGATGGAAGAAGGGATTATTGCATGCTATTTCACCACCTAAACGCCACCCGCCATCAGCCTGGGTCAAAGCTGGGTTCCAGCCATGCTCCACCAACGCTTTTTAGAATTTGGAAGCTTTCTGACTTCTAAAAAGTATGGGCGGAGCATGGCTGGGACCAGGGCTGATGGCAGGCAGCGATTAGGTGGTGATTTAGCATGTGATAATCCCCACCTCCATCCCATGTCGTACCTTCAGCCTGGGAGGCTTAAAACGCTTTTAAAGTTCATGCAAAGTTGGGGTTCTAATTTGGATGGCTCTTCTTCCCCAGCTATAGCAGGGCAAAGTTGAACTGGAATTGTAAACCAGCACTTACTTTTGATGTCATTGGGTCAATCCAAAATTTGGTGGGCATATCAGGCAGCCTGGCCAGAAGGAAGATGGTGAAGTTCCTCCAGGATATGGGATTTAATGGATAGCATGAGAAGAAAAGTAGTTCATTCAGCAAAAGAGAGGAAAGCAAAGAAAGGAAGGAGCAGCAAATGAAGGTGTGGAGAGAGAGGAAAGGCACAGACAGAAAGGAAGATACAGGAAGATTAGAAAAGGCAAAGCTGAGGAAGGTGAACACAAAATTGCAAAGAAAATATTTTCAATATTCTAGGTGACAGGGTAGTAAGGGGTGAGAAAACAGAACAATTTCAAAGTTTAATTGAGATGAGATGAAGAGGATGTACTAAATGGAACCATAGGCTGGCTAAAATAAACAAGAGGTCCAGAGGCTGGTGACAGACCCATGAGGAAGGTTAGACATGGATTGGTATGCATGAGAGGCTCGAGCCCTGGGCAAAGGACTAATATGGGAGGAAATGAGGAAGAAAGGTGATCTGAGAAGCTTTAAGATTATGGGAAACTGGTCAAGACCTTTCCTCTTGGTTCTACCACCGGAGGAACTGCAATGAGGAATAATTTCCTGATGAAAAGATATAGCACTTCAGTGCTTTGAGAAGTCCAGCATGTCTGTCAAACAAAAAGGGCTTGGTTTAAATATAGAACAGGACAATGTTTTCAAAACACTGGTTCTCCAGATAGCATGAGAAAGAGTTCTGAGACTCCAGCTCTCATAATCCTGACCATTGCCCATGTTGGATGAGGCTTCTGAGAATTATTCCAAAAGGATTTGGGGAGCCAAGTTTGAGAACAACTGCACGAGCAAGATGAGGAGTTGCATTTTAAAACATAGGCTCCATTTTCTTTACATTTAACAAGTGGATATTAGTTATTTTCCTTCAAAAAGCAATTATAATTGTTTTAAAAACACTTTAAAAAGCTTTTACTGGCATTGAAAAAAAAAAGGACTTTACATTTTAAAACTGTAATTAAAGTGATGTTAAGAATTTTTTTTCCCCGTGGCATTCTAACAGGTATAAAGGTGTTTGCATAGCCGTGTTTCATAAAATGCTTACACAATTATGCTTAAAGCACCTGTTAATTTTTTATCAAAATGCTGATGCTGACAATTTGATGATATGCATGTAATCCGTATGTCTTCACATACCACTAAAATACCGTCTTTTAAATCCAATCTGTTGGTTTTGAAGTGTTCAATAATTTTTATTGGTTCCTTTGCTGAGAGGAAAGGTGGGACTTATTTATTTTAAATAAGTAAATAAGATAAAACACATCAAATACCCTAAATTTTATTAAACTCTTATCCGTTGTTGTCTCAACAGTTGTATTAATTAACTTCTGCATACATTTCTTGGAGCCCTGTTGGCACAGTGGTTAAATGTTTGAACTGCAGCCACTCACTCACTAACCACAAGATTATGAGTTCAATACCAGTCAGGGACTCCAGGTCAACTCAGCCTGGCATCCTTCTGAGGTCACTAAAATGAGTAGCCAGCTTGTTGGAGGTAACTAAGGTGGGATACAGACTGCCCTGGTTTGCTACAAACTGCACAGCTCTCTCGCGCAGCAAAAACAACCCGCGAAAAGAGGGTTCTTTCTGCAGTGCGGTTGTGATGCCGCAAGGTGCTAATGGCGCACTTGCGGCATCACAAAGGCGCTGGGACATGTGGACGCTAGGCGTCCATCACGTCAAAATGGAGGTACCCATATGTACATGGCGCAGCCATTTTGACGCCCTCGTCACGTGCGAGGGGCGAGTCGCGTCTGGAAGCGCCTCCCCTCACACGTAATGACGGCACCCCATAGGGCCCGTCTGTCCAGCGCCATACTTACACTTTGTAAACAGCTTAGTACATCAGTAAGCGGTATAGAAATTAACTTGCTATTGGTATTGTATTTGTCTCATAGATTTGAAAACAAACGCATGACTAGTTGATCTAACTTCTGATTGCTGCCTTATTGTCCTTGTTTACAAACTATATTGATTAAAACTATGTCAAATATTTATCTGAGAGTTTTTGCTTCTCATACTATTGGGGGTTCTTGTTCCCCAAAGCCTGAATGTCAACACCACCATGATTTTGTTTTTGTTCAAATATGTTTCTCACTATTTCCTTGTAATAAAACTTTGGTAATAGGTAAAACGATTTTCTTCTAGCTCTTTCAATATAATGCTTGACCTTTTATTTTTAATGGTAAATTTCCCTTGATATATGCCTAATGCTTTATTGGATTGGATTTTGATATGTGATGAGTTTCTATCAACACTATCCACTGCAGGCTAGTTATTGGTTTTGTTGATATTGAGGCTTACTGTTAATATTAAAAGAGTCTCCCGTGGAGTGGTTGTTTTTATGATTTTTTTTCTTTCCTTACTCAAAGCATTAATGTTTAATGTTTCCTCTGTAGTTATATGGAGCAATGAAATTCATCTGCTATATTTATAGGAATATAAAATTTTGTATAAGATACACAAAATCTCCTGTTTTATAAGAGACTGTACCAATTTCCACTAAAATTAAATCATGACTTTTGGATAAATAACTATGGGAATGAAATCTGGTCTTCAGAAGACTAGGGGCAAAGCCATTTTAATCTCCATGTTTAGAAACACTGACTTCTAAATGACTGATACATACACTTCCTTTTAGAATTATTACAGGTACTACTTTAAAATTGATTTGTTCAGATGTATACACTGTTAAAATATATTTCTAATTTGTATGGAAAATGTTCAGATGTGGCAATGGTTAACTAAAGTTTAAAATGGTTCCTGTTGCAAGCCAGAAAGTCTAGGCCTGGAAGAGCAAGTCTTCAAGGACATGTGCTGAGACATAATATCAACAAATGTATTATTGTTATGCTCCTGTGTAGCATGGTGATTTCATGGGAAAGAGGTGTGTCCACTTGGTGGGAAGGTTGATCTTTTGAGAGAACAAAGACTGATGTCACATTCAAGCTTCTAGCATGGACTCTGAAAGAGTATAGATGTATAGTAGCCTGCTGTAAAGTGTAAATAGCAACAAAGTCAATAAACCCTCATTTGAGTGAAAATCTGTGTGGAAGTTACTTTGATACTGAGTAGCTGAGAAGACTGCATCTGTTCCAGTTGGTACCAGTCCAGAACCACCGGTAACAAGAGACATCAACCATCCCAAAGATCCTTTTTCTCTAACTTGTACATAGTCTATCTGCCATTGTTTCCTTTATTTGTGGCAGAAGTCATACATAGATTAGCAGCAATCACAAGCATATTTTAAGGAAGAGGCAGAGGGTAAAATTGGGAATCTCATGCCAGTCTGATTTCCATGTCTGTATTTCCCTTGTTCCAAACTCTTATCCATGGCATGAAAATACTATGGATGCAATAATGAAGCTTCTCTTCAGTAAATAATTTGCTCTGCAATAGGTATCTTTTTATTCATTTCAGCGATGGGCAGAAAAGAAGACCCAGGCCCTGATTCCTTGATACAAAGCCTGCTTGATCAGGTTTTGCTTTTTGCCCACCTGCCATCCTGCAACTGCTCCATCAGGCAGTAGCAAAAAAAGGACCAGTCACTACATCAGCTCTGCCAAAACACTACCATTAGAGTTGGTTTCTACATTTCATGTTTTTCATTTCCTTTATTTTTCCCCCCTTTTGTGTATTTTTAGACAGGGTCTTAGATGACTGGTGCCAAATTATTGATCAGTATGTGAAGTCGAAGGCTTTCATGGCCGGCATCCTTAGTTTTTTGTGGGTTTTTTGGGCTATGTGGACATTTTCTATAAGAGTTTATTCCTGACATTTCACCAGCATCTGTGGCTGGCACCTTGATGCTGGTGAAATGTCAGGAATAAACTCTTCTAGAACATGGCCACATAGCCCGAAAACCCCACAAAAAACTATTGATCAGTATGTTGGTCAGGGAGTCATATGGCTAAAAATCAGGATAGCAATGCTTTAAATTCTTCAGTGAAAATATTAGGCTAGTCATATCAGTGCAAATCAAAGTTCCACTGATGTGATTAAAACATGGCCACACCATATGGAAAGCTGTTCATATTCAGTAAATTGGCTACATTTAATTGTGTTCTTCACATTTGTCAGCCTTTGTGCTGCTAATCTTTGAGATGTAGCATAATAACATAATATGCAGGATTGACATGCAAGTTCCCAGGTTGTTCTTTTTTCTTTAAGGAGGTCTGTTTGAGATTTTGGGGAGGCATAGATGCGATTTTACTGAAAACAATCACTGCCTTCCCTCCATTTGTGCTGATCAGCAGTATCTTGCTGTAACCTAATACAAGTTGGAAATCTCTTTCATACTTGATTTTTTATAAAAAAAAAAAAATGCTTGTTCCCTCTGTTTCATTTGTTTTTACGTTGTTGTGAAAATGGCTGATGTGGCACATAACATTAGAAAAAGCATTTTCAATTCAAATGCTACTCCCTAGAAATGTAGCTATTAAATTTGAAACATCTGGTGGATGTGTATTAATCTGTTACTATGGATAGACATTATATTATCACAGTCTTTACAACAGAGACACACTCCCAGTGGATTAGGGAGTATTCATTGCTCTCTCCTTGGAAATGTCTTTTTCCACCCACTTAAACAGATTATCAGAAGATCTACCTAGATCTGCAAGCTGTCCAAGTACTTTCTCACTGACAAGGAAGGGTGGGCTGTTATGGAAGAAAGATCTACACATGCAGCAGCAAGTAACAGATTTCTGGGCTGTGGACTTTGGCATACAGTTGCTGGATTTGGCTATTTACAAATGGCAGAAATGACTGGCATGTGAGAAGACAGAAAGCTCTGTATGGAAATATTTGGTTTTGTCTATGGATTTCATACATACATGTGGAGCCAAAATATCCTGCTGTGGGTTCCTTTGGTAGTGATGCTATAAGCTGTTTTGAGGCTGGTACCCTACCTGTTGTCCTACAAGCAAGCTAAGCCCTTTCACAGTTTGAGTGGGTTACTATGAAAGGAGCTTTTTCTTCAGATAGGAACTGTCTTTTATTTGCTTTTGTTATGTTTGAATTGATTCATTTTTCACTGCTTCAAATGCTGTTTCAATTAATCTGTTTTGTTCAGTTCTTTTTTTGGCTGCCTTGTGACCTCCTGGTTGGGAGAAAGGCAGATCATAAATTTAAGAAACAGTTATCTTCTTTATAGACCAGGGTTGAAACTGAAATGTGTTAAGTGCTACTGTCTAATTAATTCTACATTTTGCAAATGGCCCTTTTAATCAATTCTGGGTTGTTTTTAAACCAGTCTTGAGTTGTCACCAGAATAATCAGATTTTAATTGGATATGTCAGATCCCAATCTGACAGTCTAGGCATATGGGTTTGTTTTGTTGTTGTTGTTGTTGTTGTTGTTTTGTTTTTTTAATCTTAAATGCTGGAAGGGTGATATAGTTGTTTACCTCTGAGAAGAAGAATGAGAAATTGGATTATCTGGTCTTCAACATCTTGCAAAGCCTTTCTCTAGGTGTACCTTCAGACATGAATTTCTGCATGCCATTAGATTAAATGAGGTTTGAGAAAATACCAAATTAGCATCAGCTATCCAAACAAAACTGCTGTAAATTATAGAAATATCAAATTTGGTCAACTATCCTCATTATTTTACTTTATTTTCGTATTTCAGTTATGCAGCTCAATGAAATCCTGCTCCTTTAAATGCAAGAACAAAAGAATGTTTCTTATATACTTAATACCTAAGAAACCAATAATAAGGAAGACCTACAAGGCATTTCAGCCCCTTACACCTGTTCAACAAGGCTGAAGAAAATCTTCCTTAAATATCAGATATGTCATGCTGAATTTACATTTAAGCAAAAGCAGCTAGGCTTGCTGAAATTGACTTTTCCATCCCTTGCTCCCCATAGTGAATTCCCCACCTCTTTGAAAATGCTACACAGAAGGATAAGGAAATCGGCTGAAAATCAAAAGGGAGCCCTAAAAACTGGATTTAGCTTCATGAACAGAAGGCTTGCACCTATGGAAATGGTATCCTAGATCTAGTCCATTCCATAGACTGGTCAAGATGAAAATGTGGTAGAAACGGCAGACCAGCAGTTTAATTTCTAGTTCTTTAAGTATTTGGAATATTGGCAAAGCAGAGAAGATTTTCCATGACTGTAGGTCCTCAGTTGGGGAGAATCATTAATGAACAATTTGTGATCTTCAGACCTATGTTTTTTTAATCCATTTCTGTTGCTCTGGATTCCTACTGCCCTAGGTTCCTATTGCTGCATTAATTCTCATGTACCTGTACTCAGCTCTGTTTCAGCTTTGTTACATGCCTTGTTACATGATGAACTCTCCAAACATATATAGGAGCTCAGACATATCCATAAAATACATGCTTATACAGTGGGCCCTTGGTATCCACTGGTGTTTGGTTCCAGGACCCTTTGCCCACCCCGCCCCCACATTGGATACCAAAATCCATGGATGCTCAGGTCCCATTAAATACAATGGCACAGTAAAATGGTGTCCCTTATATGCAATGGCAAAATCTAGGTTTCTTTTTTTTTAATTTATATATTTTAAAATATTTTCAAGCTGTGGATGCTTGAATCTATGGATAAAGAATACGGAAGACTAACAGGATATTTCAATCTTAACAATAACATGCCTAAGCACGTTAGTTCCAGTAAACCATGAAACAAACAAGATTTAAAAAAAAAAACATGCAAAAAATGGATAATAGGAAATATTGTGTCCCAAGCTTCATAAATGGCAAATAGAATAAATAACTAGATGGACAGAGCACACTTGTTTGAAATGAAGAACTACTAACTCAAATAAGCACATCTACTTCTGAGAGTAGAGCCAAGAAAGTTCTATGTTCCAGGCTGTATAGCCTGGGTCAGGTATAGCAGTCTGGATTTATGTTCCAGTGGGCAGCTAGAATTAGGACCAAAGATTAGAAGTGACAAGTTAAATAGTTACATGTAATTAGTTACTTCTTGGGGTAACGATGTATAACAAAGTCACGAATCGCTAGAAGAACTGATTGGAAAACTAAAGCAGGAGAATCTTCTTTCAGAACAGACTGTTTAACAACATTAAAAAATAACCTAATAAATAAGAGTGAAATTATTGCTGTAATAAGTAACAGTTCTGAATTACTTTTAACAGCCACCTAGAAAGTGCATTTTTACAGATATTTTGACAGTAATGTTTCAGGTTTTGTGCCATTTTCTTCTCCGTCATAGGGATTGTAATGGACAGTAGCAAGCAGCAAAGACCGGTAACATTACTTTTTTAAAATCATGCAATGGCTAGTGGCAACAGGTCTCTTTAAAACACTGTAACAAGTAATGAAATGAATGCCTTATAAAAATAATTTTCCAAGCTCTGGTTAGGCCTAAGCAAATTTAGCATGTGAAAATGGGGGCTGATGGAAGGAGGAGAAACAATGGAAGCAATTATGGACTCAGAGATTAAGGGGAAAAAAACAGGGATTTCCAGCAGTTTGTTCCAAGAGCAAAATACTCTTTCCCTAAACACATGTGTTCATACACAAAAGAAAGAGAGGAAAATAGAGGGAGACTGCCAAAGTAAAAAGAACGTACTGTATATCCCAAAAATAGATTAAAGTGGCTTTGAGGAAACCCATTGGATCTTCTTTTACAAAAGCTTTGCAAGGTTTAAACTGTGATTACTTTTGTGGAGGGTGGAAGATATCTTAGTAAGATCTCTAGACTAGGAAAATCAGCTAACAGTGTTTGTCACAATCAGTCACTGTGCCTAAAAAAAAGAGAAGAGGGTGATAATTTTCTCTGGCTAAAATCCCAGGTTCTGCAATTCAAGACAGTGTTCTCATTTTAATCATAAGACTAAGAAACTCTAACAGTTTAGGAAAACAGGATCAGGAACTATTTTGAGCAGGAAACCAGAACTTCTCAGGCTGAATTGAGGATACAGAAAACTGTAATCTAAAATCCAGAAACTTTTATAAGAATCTTGAGTATATAAACGCACTTGATACTTACCCATTTTTAAAAGATTATGGAGAAGTCCTCCTACTTTGCCTTTAGAATGGGTTGGGAAAATTTCTGGTCTTTCAGTCGGTACTGAGTACTATCTAGGATCCTGCTTAATACAGGACACCATAGTTAAATGTCCCCGCATGCAAAAGGATCTTGCAGCACTTTTGAGACTGAGTGCTTGTCTACACTGGTGAAAAGTGGTACATTCACCCGAAAGCCAGTTTTGGCAGTCTTCATAATATATACAGCTACTTCTGGCAAGGATCTGTAGCTTTTTGCCCTTAACCTGACTTTGCTCCAAGTAAGCAAAGTCAGGGAAAAACCACTGGATACCTCTGGTTCTTTTCAGGAACCTCTGGATACCTCTGGTTATTTTGGCCATGTTGACAGCTGGATTGGGTCTGATTCAGCTGATCCAGTTATCCACATGCCAAGAGTTGTGCCATTCCCCCCCTCCCCCACTGTTGCACTGAGCAGGACAAGGAAGGGGTCTTCAGCCATGCATTGTGCAAGAAAAATCAAAGGGAACTACCCATTTTATAACAGGAGTGTCTGAAGAAATAGTGTTAAAACTACAGAATTTGTCAATCCTGTTAATAATAAAATATACTTTATTAATGATATGTATACCTGTGATACAAAGGGTGCCATATATGCAATCCAATGTGCCTGTAAACTCCTATATGTTGGAATGACCAGAAGCAAAGTAAAAATGAGGATCTGCAAGTATAAAAGCTGTATAAGAAATCAAAGAACCACTGCATCTTTGGTCCAGCATTTCTTAAAACACAAACATACAGAGAAGGACATCAAAGTCAGGATAATTGAGAAATTGACTGGAACTAGAGAGAAGCTGGAGAGACAACTGAAAAGGAGAGAGCTCTTTTGGATCTTTCCTTTACAAACACTTAAGCCTACTGACCTAAATGAGAATTACAACTCGGCAGAAGTTTTACAAGTTCCCCCCTCCCCAGATTACACTATATTATCTTTTTGTAGCATCATGGTTTCAGCATACAGTATGTAATGCTTTACAGGATATGTTCCCCTAGGAAAGCAACTTCAATCACATTGTTAACAGGTGGGGTAGATTGTAAATTAAGAGGGAAGAAAAAGCCCTCCATTTGGAAATATCTACAATAGCCTTTGTATATCCCTTTCAGCATCCAGGGTGCAGTAAGTATTGAGAAACAACATTTTAAAGTAATTTCTAATATTTTTCTAACTTTTAATCATATACATTTATATGTGTTTTTTAACAGGGAAATTTTTATTATTAGCTTGATTCAGCCTACTTACATATACTCTTTGATAATAGGATAATTATTCTGTTGCCCTTACAGGTACATCTGTTAGATTATTATTTTATAATATGATCTGTTCTCATGTAAACTATAAACTAATTAATTTATTCCCATTTTTAAAGCTTTACTATACCATTGAGAAAGACATTTGTCAGAACGCTTTTGGATATTTAGATATTCTTTGCTGTCTATGTATCTCTTCACAGTGTATTATATTGTTTATACACTGTATATTTGGATATAAGAGAATGTATTGGTATTGTATTATTTGAATATATTTTTGGATATTTAGGTATTCTTTGCTGTCTATACATCTCTGCACACTGTATTGTAATGTTTACACACTGAATATTTTAATATAAGAGAATTGATGGTTATTATATTATTTGAATATATTTTAGATATTAAATTTATTTTTATGTTTTACTTTGTGAAGACACTATTTGTATTTTTCCCTAGACATTTCTGTTTGTAATACAATGAGGCAGCCGCCCATGTGATCTGTGGTGAGTGAGATTGCTGGCTATGACATCTCCAGGAGGTGTCCAGACCTACAATCTAGGAGTGGCAAGGGCAAGATCATTGTCTGTGTAATCTCCAGGAGACATCTAGCCATGCGATCTCAATTCTTATCTTAGGTACCTTGTTCTGACCTCCGCAGAAGCAGTGGCATGGAGTTCCTGCCCATGAAGAAATGGCAGCAGTGGTCCAGAAAAAGGGGAGTAGCCAGTGGAGCCTATGTGGTGCAATCTGGCTGGCCCATATGAACAACAATGCACCATCACACCAGACTCAACTTGGTGTGTGTGACCACCACCATGGTCGATCCATGACCAGTTCAGAGCATAATGATGCAGACTGGCCCTGGATTAAGGAGACAGTATGTAGGTAGCCCTGGGAGAAAGAAGCTGATAGCATAAGCTTTTGTAGACTTAAGTCTACTTTAGTGTTGAAGGTGCTACAAGATTGCTTTGCATGTAGATTTAGACTAACACAACTGTGTTTTTACATGTCCCATTGTTAATCAGATTGGCTTGGATGATTTCTTCCTCAATAAGGAAGAAAATATGAGCAGATGCCAACTGAATGGGTTTCAGGAATGGCACCAGAGAGATATCTGTTCAAAGCTGGACAGTCCTCCCCCTTTTTTTTAGCATACACTGTCAGGTGACTTCATTGTTAGCTGTCAGGCTATTATCTTTATTTCATAAACCTTAAACTCACTCTCCTTACCCTTTTTGTTGTTAACTGCCCTCAAGTCAAACTCGACCCATGGCTATCCTGAGGATAAGACATTTCCAAGACCTTCTGTCCTCCACTGCTCCGCTTAATTCCTGCAACCCCATAAAACTCGTGAACTCCTTAATAAAGTCCATCCATTTGGCATGGGGCCTTCCTCTCTTCCTAGTTTCCTCACCTTGCCCAGCATCACTGTCTATTCTAATGAGTCCTCATCTGAAGTATGAAATCCTGAATTTGGTCATCTTGGCTTCCAGGGAGGTTTCCGACTTGATTTGCTCTGGAACCCATTTGGCTGTCCATGGGATCTTCAACACTCTTCTCCAGCACCACATCTAAAATGAATTTATATTTTTTTCCTATCATCTTTCTTGACTGTCCAGCTATCACATCTTTACATGACAATAGGGAATAGGATGTCTTGTATGATTCTAAGTTTTGTGCTCAGTTGTATATCTTTGCATTTTTGAATCTTTTCTAGTTCTTTCATGGCTGTCCTCTCCATTCTTAACCTTCTTCTGATTTCCTGACTTCAATCCCCCTTTCTATCAATGTTTGATCCCCAGGTATGAGAATTCTTTTACTATTTCTATTTCCTCATTGTCTAGGTTGAATTTGTGTAGGTTCTCTGTGGTCATTATTTTTTGTTTTCTTTATGATCAACAATAAGCCTGCCTTTGCACTTTCTCTCTTGATCTTCCTTAGTAGTTGTTCCAGGTCTGTGAGGTTTTCCATTAATATTGTGGTTTTGTCTACGTATCTTAGATTGTTGATATTCTTTCCTATTTTCACTTCCCCTTTTGTGTCCAGGCCTGCTTTTCTTACAATATGTTCTGCATACAAGTTGAATAGATAGGGTGAAAAGATTGTCTGACTCCTTTGCCAATTGGGAACCATTGTTTCTCCATATTCAGTTCTGACACTAGCCTCTTATCCTGAGTACAGATTCCTTATCAGGACTATTAGATGTGTTGGCACTCCCATGTCTTTAAGGGCATTCCATAGCCTTTCATGATCAAATGCTTTGCTATAGTCTATAAAGCACATGCTGGTTTTCTTTTGGAATCCTCAGAGATGATAGTCAGTGGTTCTGAGATTACCTCTGCCAGTTCTTTTAGTACTCGTGGATATAGTTCATCTGGCCCTGGTGAGCTGAATTCATTTGGACTAGACAGGCATTCCTGTACAGCCTCTTTACCTAGTCTGTGTTGCATTTTCCCTACTGCATCATCTGCTCCATTTCCCCCAGGTTGAGCTCTATTTCCATTTTAAGAAAATATTGAGCCAAAGAAGTATTGAGTAGCATTTCACCATCTTCTCCACACAGTAGCCCTACCATTTCCTTGTTCTTCCTTTTGCTGTTGACATAACAACAAAAAACTTTTTATTGTTTTAATCTCTCTAGCAAGCCTGAGCTTGTTCTGTGCTTTAGCTTTCCTGGCTTTCTCCCTGCATGAGCTGGCCCTTTATTTGAATTGTTTTTTGCTATTTCCTCCTTTTCCCTTTTCTTCAATGTGCCCTTTTTGAGTCTTAGCTCAGTGAATGTTCTTTAGACATCCATCCTGGTTTCTGTAGGCATCTTCCATTTTTCCTTCTCATTGGAACTGTTTAATATTGTTAATAAATTGCTTCTCTATTAATATTTCTGACCGTGTAATATTCAACAGTATTTCCCCAAGTTTATCAAAATTTGCTTTCTTAAAGTCTAGAATGCATATCTGACATAATACTACTGAAAGGATGAGAAGTAAATTAATAGCAATTTGTTTAATAAATAAATTGAATTAATTGAGCTTGTGTTTTAATATTTTTACTGTAACTATTTTTATTTTTAAAAAGTAATGGGATATCCATAATTGTTCTTGTATTGATTTTATTACTAAATTAACTAGAAATTCTTATGAGTGAGGAAGGTATCTCCTGTCACAAGCACTGCCTTCTGTCAAAACTCTCTCTTGAGTGATGTGATCATTGGATTTGACTAACTGCCTAAATGATAGAACATTCTGGGTCATAAGAGTGAAGTAACACTGGTGCTATAAATATAAAGTGATGCTCCATATAGCTAACATGTTCCTGCTTAGTGTCTTTGTGATTTAATGCTTGCATATGACCTTCCCTCAGATAAGCTGCTTGGTGAATGTTGAAAAGCATTTAGCAATTCTCATGATGTATGACTTGAACTAAATGAACATACCATTAAGTTGTCAACAGTTTAACTTGCAAATTTTTATTGTGTTTTTCTTCTCACTGCTTTTTGGTGGGGGATATATATTTATGAGAGATTGAAAGGGAGGGTAGATATGACTGGCCACTGGACAGCAGTTATCCCAAGTAATAGTTCAACTATTTGTCCTCCTCTTGTCTCTCAACTCCTTCTTTGTATAGCAGAGTTCATCTTATGCATATGAAATTAACTTAATTTGTTCAAAACAGATTTCCTTGTTTCCTGTTCAAAGTAGACTCTACTGTTTCCTGTTTTGTCAACTCCCTGTTTGTTGCTGTTTGATTTACAGACGCACTTAGGGAAGGGGGGAACCAATTGACTGACAATCCATATGCAGGGCATATACGTTTTCCTATGGGAGTGAGGTATTGTGTAAAATCTGTACAACTACTGCTGAAGCATGGTTTCTACTTAAGGAATGGGAATGCTTATATGAATGGGAAGCTGTCTCAGGAGAATTTGGCAGTTTAGTATGCCGTTATCTTATTATTTTGTTGAGGAAGAAGCCTTAAGAAACAATTTCAGTGTTCCCATCCTTGTTTCATTTTATCACTACCACTGAAATTTTTGCTATTTCAATGCCCAGTAGTAACATCACCAAACAAAATGCATTTTAAAAGTTGAAGTTTAAAGGTCCTGCCATCTCCCTATTGTTATAGGATGGGTACCAATTTGATATATATTTTGAAAAGATTCCTGTAGCCTGAATATTAATGAAATTAATCATGTCTGTTAAAAGTAAAAATAAATCAATAAATGTTATATTAAAAAAAAATCAACAAACCAGATAGTTCTGAACATGAAGTCATCTACCTTAAAGGAAGTAGTTTGTTAGAGAAATATCTTGATGAAGAATCAGCATATAACAAAGCTCCTAAAGACACATAACTGCATTGGTACAAATCAGTTACTTTTATCTGACTGTGGATTGCAGATACTCTGATCAAGATGAAGCAACCAACTGATGGCAGACAGCCAGGACAGGTGGATAGTGACATTCTCAGGTGACTGATCCTTCAAGTGACCTCCAACTGGAGTGGAAGATAATTGTTGATATTAATGGATATTAGTTAGCTCTGTCTCTGATTGGACATCTAGAGGCTGAAGAGAATGTAAAAGCCAGCTCCCAAGACACTAAAGTCAAGCTGTTAAACAGTCTCCAATGCAAACATAGCAGTCTCCACCAACACAACTCTGATAATGGTGTTCCTGGCTGTGAAATACCTCCTTCCCTCCCTCAGTAAAGGATCCTTCACTTCTGAATAATTGTATCTCCAAGTTCTTTAATTGCCCAAAACATGTGTGGAAAGAAGGAATCTTGCAAAGAGGGATTTTTTTCTGTTCATTTTTCATGTGCATGGTCTTTAGAAGAAGGTCATGGAGATCCTGTTCTAATACTTATCTAATGCTAGTGTTTGAATTGGAAGGCAGTTCCACTGATCATTGGACAAAGAGCAGGCTGTGCAACAATTTGTAATGTCAGAGTAAAAATACTGACCTATATTGCAAGACTGTTGCAAAATTGTTTCTTGAGCTCTTAGGGAAAATATGATATACTGTTGTGATGGCCAGCTGGTGGCTAGCTCTACCCCTACATGCTTAACTTCCTAATTCTTTTCCTTGGCTTCCTGTTGATACCTCATTCATCATCACAGCACAGCTTTTTAGTTCAGACAGCAGCCAAAGGATAATAAATATACAACCTTGCACAACAGCCACCTGACAGTTTAATACTTGTTCTTGTCTTCCATGCATTTATATTAATATATAATACAGATCAAAACAGCCAATAGACATTTTCCAGTTTATGTATTAACCAAGTTATCTCACTATTTCCCCTTAAATATTACAATATAAAAGGTATAAGGGATATCTTTGCATGCAGAAAGCCATATTTTAATTGATTCAAAAGCAACTATAATTGTAAATAATGCTCCATTAAAAGTTTTACATAGCTTTTATTGTATATCAGCTTTTTCTTTGACTGATGTGTCCAATCTACTTTTTTAACTGAATCAATAAATACATACTATATTTTTTTCTCACAGGAGTATTTTAAATCTGGACCCTGGTTCTTATTTTATTTAAGATTTATTTCATTTAAGAAAGATAACCCGCTTCATCAAATTCAAACTTTACAATTTGGTTTTGTTTTTAATTGAATTTTAGTACTGATTGGCACTGTTTTTCTTCCTTCCTTAATTTTTTTTTCCTAACTGCTGTCGTTTGCCGAAATCACTGACACATTTCTTGCAGTAATTGTTAAACTATTATACTTTATTCATTGACTAATGAGAATAGATTCTTCATGCTGGCTATTACTCCTCTGGATTTCTGACAGACTAATCATATTACTTTCTTATAATCTTGCCACTTGTGCCTCGCTTTACAGTATAGCAGTATTATAATATGACTGTCTTCTGTTGCATGCATAACAAATTGCAATAGAGTAAATTTTTGAATATATATATATATATATATGGGTTATTTTTAATGGAATCTGTGTTTTCTGTAGTATGTATCTATGGTGAGAAAGGGAGTAAGAAATGTTCAAGATCCCTCCCTGAGTACTGATTGATTGAATCAGTAATTTCCCAAAGAGATAAAGCATAAGTAAGTTAACATGTTTTTTTTAAGAAAATGAGACATTTGAATATCACATCTTCAAAATTAGCAGTCCTACTGAAAGCCAAATAGTAAAGGTATTTCCAGATCACAATTGAACTGGAATTTTGTGCCACTTGGTCCTAAGGATAAAATACTTGCTTTTTAAAAAGGGCAAATAAGAAAGGAAGATATTCTAATGCCCTCCCATCCAAAATGGAAAAAACAGATCTTCTAAATCCTTGTGTATCACACATATAAATAGGACCTTCCATAATGTATATACTGTGGCAGTAGCCCTTCCCTCTCTCCCTTGTGTACATTCTAACAAAGTCTTCAAATGCTACTGTATCTACCATAACAGTGGCATGGGTAGAAACGTTCTTCCAGTGTTAGAGATCTTGGGTGTATTTTTCATTTATCATATTTATCATTATTCTTTATCATCTCTTGTCATGCTCAAGGAATACTCGAGAGTTGGTTTCATCAGAATCAGCAGCCCACCTGACACTTGTTATCTGAGAAATCATACAAAATACCTCCATTCACTCCATCAAGACCATGTGAGACCCAGCATATTCACAGTACTGAGATCTTCTGTGGCTGGCACCAAGAGGTCACTGAAGACCCTTCCATGTCATTACCATACTGTTTGGAGATACAGGCCTGGCTACTTTTACCACCCAGGCACATAAGCTTAAGAGTTTTTCCCAGAAGTGTAAGAAAGAGGAGAAGCATAAGAAGTAATCTTTTGATCACCAAGCAATGTTTGTGTAGCTTCAAGTCAGCCCTCAGTCTTATTCATTCTGAAGATCTTGACAACAAATTCTGTGCAACAAGAGACAAACCCTGATATTTGGATCACTGAGGGTACTTGAAAAGATGGTTTATGTGAACAGTCTGTTTGAGATGAAGTCCACCTACAACAGATAATGGAATTATTGTCTCAACAACAACCAGTGAGCACATGCTCAGTCATGTTCCAAGGAAAAAATAAATTGATGATACAGAGGCAATTACAAGAATTTAATTTCATTGTCCTAGGGAGTTTAACAAATGCATCACCATTACTGGTTTCAGGACCAAGGGACTAAATCCTGAATTCAACATTTGCGATCAAATTTCCTTCCTAGCCCTTACTGTTAAAGGAATTACTGTGAGGTCTGTCATTCTGTGGTACAAATACTACCATCTGGTGTTTGTCTTCTCACTCCACTCCTTTTCTGTGGTATTGTGATTTCTCGACATCATACTATGGTGATTGCCCGGATGGGAAGAATTCTGGACTGATAATAACCTTCATGGTCTGGAACTTATTCTATTCAAAATTTGCATGTGCTCATTATGCATGGAAAATAGCACTTTATGCATAATAAACAGCTTTTCAGAAAATATTTTCTGTGCAGCAAAAGCTGTGCAGGAAATACTGTTTTCTATGCAAATGAACCACATGTGAAATTTGTACAGAATAAGTCCCCAACTACAGCATTTTCTATGCAGAAAACAAATTCCTGTTTCCCTAGCTAGTCTCAGCTTATTTTGAGCTTTAGCTTTCCTTACAGTATTCCTACAAACTTCGGTTACACATCTGTACTCTGTTGGTATTTATTCTGCCATTCATCCTTTATACAGTACATGCTCTGTTTTCTTTTCACTTCCTCCTCAAGGTATAGCTACATTGGATTTTTCAGATGTTTCCCATTTTTATTTTTCCATTGCATTCTTTGGGATGGTGTGTTTAAAAACCTGGTTTAAAATCCCCATACTCCCTAGTACTGGATTGCCATTACGGGGAATGTACAAAGGAGGAGATTACCCTTTTAATTCTCTCCTCTCTTTGGGAAGGGTATGGAACCTGGAAGAGATGGTCTGACCCAAGAGGTACAAAAACCCTCATTTTTAAACCAGGGTAAACTGCATCCCACAGGCCACATGCACCTCAGGCTATTTGTGTGGCCCCCAGGGCTCTGCAGAGGTGGTTTTTTGTTTGTTTGTTTGTTTTTGGTCTGAAAAAAGATTGCAAATACCTTCAGGATGACTGAGGACATTTTCACAATCTTTTAAGTTTGATAAAGGCCTTAAAAAAAAGAACCAGGAAGTGATAAGGGAGTGACCTCCGATTGCAAAAACCCATTCCTGGGCCTAAAATGGCTTGGAAAAGCCAAAAATGTCCTTCCATGCCACCAGAGGATGTTTGAGAGCATTTGGGCACAAAAAAAAAAATATTCTTTTTCACTAGCTGAAGTGCCAGTGTGCCCCATTCTCCCTAGCCTCTGGTGGCTGACCACTCCTGCCTTAATCTTGCATTGCATTTGTACCCCTAATGATTCCTACTTGTGGTCAGGTAAAGAGAGCTACCCCACAAAAAATACTGTATCAAATTAAAGATGGTTTTTTAAAATCTCAAAATTATTCTCTCATTTGGTCAAAAACCAAGAAAAATAAGAAATGCCACCTTCTTTGTTTGAAAAATATTTTGTCCTTGTTAGCCAAAGCCCTAATGGCTTTTTTGGCAGGTGACTGTGACACAGCTTTGTCTACTATAGTTCCTACAAAATCCTTAAAACTGACCTGTACAAAATAATAGAACTAGGTTGATACAACTGGGCCAAATTAAGAAATGTGGGGTGAAATAATGAGGGCAGAGATAGGCAAAGGGCAGCATCACTTTTTCATACTCTATAGAAACTAATGACACCATTTGTTCCTCTAGAGCAGAGATAACCTCAGAAGGTGAAGTGTATTGCTTATCTCATGGTATCTGTGGATAGAGAAGATAGTTTTTGTGACTGCAGGAAAAATGTTTCTGAGGAGGAGTTGGGTCAGAAAAATTATGTCAGTATTTATATATTTGGGAGAAAACATTTAATGAATTGTAAATTAATCAAGAAAGAACTTTGGAAAGCTGTTTTGTTTTTGTTTTTCTGGTGTCCCACTACTCATGCTGCTACACATTTTTATTATCTCTATATATCACTGATAGGGTAACCATAGGGTTGGCAGAGGTCGGAAACAACCTCAAGGCACACAACAGCAACAAATATATTTCTGGATTCAGATTACAAGATGTCTTTTTTATTTTTCTCATGATCTGTCAAGCCATCCAGTGCTGCGGTGTCTAATTTTGTGTGAGAAACAGAATTCCTAGGAGCTGTATTATTTACAAGATTACATCCATAACCATGGTTGGAACTAGTTTGCTGAAGTACAATAGGGCTTCAGAAGCTATGAGCATAAGGTATCTTACCCAGAAATTGCTATATAAAAAAAAAGATTCACAGGAATCCAATAGCACCGTTGGGATTGAGAAAATTCCAATTCTGTGAATAGGTGATTTTGTAGTAATGCTATTCATGACTAGATCAGCATGTTCAATTTTAGTGAGATAGTGGAGCCCCCATCCATAGTGGCCTTAGCTCATTTATGCATATATATATATACAAGTTGCCAGAGCCTTTTACATTCTGGCCCCCAAGAAGGAAACAAAGACCATTCGATAGCTCGCTGTGAGGAATTCACAAGACACTTTGCAGACAAAGTCACTCAGATTCGCTCTGACTTGGATGCTGTAGTTAAGGCAGGTCCAGTGGATATAACCATAGTGCTTGCTTGTCCCATATTATTGGATATGTTTAAATTTGTGCAGTGGATAGGATCTTTGGAGAAGTGAGAGCCACCACGTGTGTACTGGACCCTTGTCCTTCCTGGTTCTTGAAATCAGCTAGAGGGGGACTGGCTGAGTGGATAAAGGGAGTGGTGAATGGTTCACTGCAGGAAAGCAAATTTCCATCCTGCCTAAAGGAAGCTGTGGTGAAGCCGTTAATGAAAAAGGCCTCCCTGGATCCCACCATTCTTGACAACTATCAGCCCGTCTCTAATATTCCATTATTGGGCAAGGTTCTGGAGCGAGTGGTGGCCTCCCAGTTCCAGGGATTTCTAGATGAAACAGATTATCTAGATCCATTTCAGTCTGGCTTCAGGCATGGCTATGGCACAGAGACAGCTTTGGTCGCCTTGGTGGATGACCTTTGTAGGGAACTGGACAGTTTTAGTGTCCCTGTTGGTCCTGTTAGGACCAACCATGGTATCCTTCTGAGATGCCTTTCTGGGATGGGGCTTGTGGGCACTGTTATGCAGTGGTTCTGGTCTTTCTTGGAGGGGTGGACCCAGAAAGGGGTTTGGGGGGGCTCTTGTTCGACTCCTTGGCCACTGGCCTGCGGGGTCAAACAGGGTTCTGTTTTGTCCCCCATGTTATTTAACATCTACATGAAACTTCTGGGAG
>NW_024802935.1:40270-88749 GCF_019175285.1 Sceloporus undulatus | reverse complement strand
GCTTTCCTCTTTCCTGTTGAAATTATCCAGGTGTTTGTGGATTTCAATGGCTTCCCTGTGCATTCTGACTTGGTAGTTGTTGGCAAAGTCTAGAATTTCAGTTTTTTCAAACAGTATTTTATGCCCAGGATGGTTTGTAACATGTTTGCTACTGCTGATTTTTCTGGCTGACCCAGTCTGCACTGTCTCTCGTGTTCCTTGATTCTTGTTTGCACACTGCATTTGGTGGTCCCTATGTAGACTTGTCCACAGCTGCATGGTATGCAGTAAACTCCTGCGGCTGTGAGAGGGTCTCTCTGGTCCTTGGCTGAGCGAAGCATTTGCTGAATTTTCTTTGTCAGTTTGTAAACCATTTGAAGGTTGTGTTTCCTCAACAGTTTCCCTATTCTGTCTGTGACTCCTTTGATGTATGGTAAAAATACCTTCCCTTTGGGTGGTTGTTTGTCTTCCCTCCTGTGGGTTTTTCTGGGCCTGGCAGCCCTTCTGATATCTGAGCTGGAGTAACCATTAGCCTGTAGAACCTGGTCTAGGTGCTTCAATTCATCTTCCAAGAATTCCAATATATGGGAATTATGATTTATCAGTAGTATTACTACAAAGAGCATTATGAAGGATTTTGTATAGTGTGATATGGGAGGAGGTCAATTGGGGGATGACACCATGAGTTATCCCACTGGGTGATACTAATCCTAGTGAAACCACTGCTTGTAGGCAGTCTGGTTGATTCCTGTGGAGAGAAGGAGGGTAATCGACATGCCCACTGTTGAGTGGCTACAGATATGTCTCCACAGTGTACTCTTTCTACACCCAACTTTTAATAATAGTGAGGGGTTACATTTGCCTGTTTAAAGTATTTATAGCTTCTCTTTCCACCAAATTTAAGAGGCCTTGCCTTCACTAATACAGATGGCCATATTTTTGGCATTTTCATAAACAGAAAAACAGATTGTAAATTATACTGGCATTGAGTTATTATGACATTTTCCTTTATTGAGAACTAGCATAGTGTAGTGGTTTGAATTTCAGTCTAGAACTCTAGAAGACCTTGATTCAACCCCCTACTCAGTTGTGGAAGCACACTGGGCAAATTGCACTCTCTCAGGCTTAGAGGAAGGCAATGGCAAAGCTCCTCTGAATAAAATTTACCTAGTAAATGTATGATGAGTTTCTCATAACTCAGCTTGAAGGCACATAACAACATGCCTTTATGGGCAGTTGAATCACTATGGGGTGGGTGGGGGGGGGGGCAGGGAGTCGGCACTGTACTGGGTGACACTCCAGAGGAGGGGTGAACCAGTTGGGTCCTCCACCTCATCCCCCCTCAGTGTGGGAGTGGCAAATGTACACCCTTCTTGGCTGCTCTGTTTTTAACCTTTCTCCCTGGGGAGGAAGCCCAGCAGAGTAGGAACTAGAGGAGTGGTGCTCCTCACCCTTTCCAGGTGGTCCATCACCAGTCTTTCTCCCTGAGGAGGACGCCCAGCAATGAAGAAGGAAGAGGGGTGAATGCACGCCCTTCCAGGGTGATATCCTCCACTCCTTGTGACACCTTATCTACTGATGCCACTGTTTATAAGTTACAGTGGACCGTTGTTATACGCTGGGGTTTGGTTCCAAGATCCCCCATGGATAACAAAATCTGTGGATGCTCAAGTCCCATTAAATATAATGACATAACAAAATGGGGTCCCTTATAAAAAGTGGAAAATCAAGGTTTGATATTTGAAATTTATACTTTTTTTGAACATTTTCAAACTGTGGATGCTTGAATCCATGTATAAGAAATCTGTGTATAAGAAGGGTCGACTGTAATACGTGGGCCCTCCACATTCACTGAGGGTCACAGGACCCCTGTGAAAGTGGAAAAACCACAAATAAAAAATATCATTTTTTAACCTGAGAGAACAACTTTCTAGGAATCCCTAGGTCCTCTAGCGGAAGTCTGGCATCAACATCTGCCAAATGTTGACTATAGAATTGAACAGAACCTACCAAAATGTTCTCCCTATGAATCTTTAGGTCACCCAGTGCAATCTCTGGCAGACGCAGACCTTAGAGTTATTCTGGAGAACCCAGAGATTCCTAGAGAGAACCTATTAATCAAATCTGTGAATAACCAAATTTGCAAAACTCAAAGCCACAAATGTGGAGGGCTGCCTGTAAACTGGAAATGGAAGCTGAAAATGTTTTTTTCCTCCACTTCTGGTTTCTAAGAAACAAACTGCAAACCAGTTTCATGCTGAATATAATATGTATGCTCCTTGTGTACTTATTTAAAAGAATAATACTGCACCACAATTTGGTGATATCCTCCTGAAAACACTAGCAGAGGTTATAAGGGTGACACAAATGACAGCAGGAGCACATATATGTCATGTGCAATTGCAAGAATATTGTTTTTTCTGCTTTAGTAAATTCCTGTAATTCATGTTTGTAATTAATATTGTGATGATGAAAATAGCATCATATAAACTACTATATGAGATATTTATGATGGACCAGAAACTAGAAGCTTTGATTGTGAAGGTAAGAACTTTGATCAGATATTACTACAAGAGATTAACCATCTGATTGCAAAAATACATGATACAATATTAAGATTGTATCTAGAGAAAGAGGCAGTTTAGAGTAATATGCTTGATTGACAGATGACACATATTCTCTGAGACAGCCACTGACTGCTGAGACACGAGCACATGGCGTGATGCAAGGCTGGTACAGGATTGTATCATGCTATGTGGCACTGAGTGATGACTCACAGCCAACACTTAATATAAGTGGACCATGACACTGATCACATGTTCTGCTGTCAGTTGTGAGTTGAGAGTTATTGTTGGAGTTCCAGCAGGCTGTTGCTCTAAAGCTAGTGTGAATCAATTTGGAGCTGATGAGCAATTTATTGGAAGTCAGAGAGGAGTGTGTTTATATGTAATGTATAATATTGTACACTTTACAACCTGAAGATAAAAGCCTCGAGAACTTTGGATGAATCAGCTGTCTGTGACTTTTTCTTTCAAGTGTGAAAACTGATCAGTGAACTGCAAATACCAATAGCTGTTGTTTTTGTTTTTGTATTCTGCTGTGTATATTATTTTGGCTGTAGCTGGATGATTTTTTTCCAGACTGTTCTGGCTGTTTAGGCCTTTATCCCACCTATATAGGCCGCTTTTCCCTTCCTGTCCCATTTCTGGACACTCTGTGACCAAATGGGCCCAAACCTTAGAAAAATGGGGAAAAATGGGAAGAAGACATAAACATCTACAAGATCAAAGATCTTAAAGAAAACTATTTAGAACATTTGCATAGATGGTATTTCATGACAGAAAAATTAAACAAAATGTACAAGTCAGTCAATCCCAAATGCTGGAAGTGCAACAGAATGCAAGAAACCTTTTCCCATTTACGGTGGTGCTGTCCCAAAGGGAAAAAAAGATAGAAATACAATTAGCAATGTCCCAGATTATTGGAATCTATATCCCAATGAAAGCTGAATTATTCTTGCTGAACATGACAGATGCTTTGGTTAAACAAGCTGAACATAAACACTGGAAACTAATACTATTTATGATCTCAGCTGCAGAGGCACACCACCAATAGAGGAACGGAAATGAAATTGACTGACACATTAGAATTGGACAAATTCACTTGTAGATTAAATAACAAATCTTTGAATACAGTGGAAGAAGACTGGCTACTTGTACTGAAATATTGGCCTGTTACAGACTGCCAAAGCCACACTCCATTCCTAAGCACTGGAGTGCAGCTTTAGTGCAGCTTCCGGATTCTTAGGGTGCATGCATCATTTAAACAGCATACCTCCAAAGAGACCTGAAGCAGCTTTATTTTGACAGTCTGTAACAGGCCATTGGCATGAAAATTGGAAAGGACTGATTATATGGTGCTTGTTACCATGAAGGTGTGTAAATCTACAGTGCTATATAAATAAAGTATAATAATAATAATAATAATAATAATAATAATAATAATAATAATAATAAACAAATGAGCAATTCAAGACAAAGGTCTCTGAATATAACAGAACTTCTTTGCCTATACAGTCGCCCAACCAAGTCCGCAGACTTGAAATCTGCGGACTTGAAAATCCCTGGAGGAGCAACCACCATTAACCTCAATGGGCCACATGCCCAAGGCATGCATCTTGCATGCATGTGCCCCATTCAAGGCTATGAGGCTTGAATATGTGCAAGTTTTGGAACTGGGGGGGGGGGGGTCCCGAATGGATCCCTCATGAGTTCCAAAGGGCAACTGTATTGATAAACATTCTTTTCTTCCTTTTTACTATATAGAGTTTGGATGTTTATACATATGTATTAAATATGTAAAGCTATAAATAAAATAAGAGATGATGAAGTATGAACAGTTAGAATGTGGAACCGTTAACAGATTTGAAAAGTGGAGGCTGTCATTAATAAAAAGAAAGATAAAGCAAAGAAAGCTATGAAATCAGGGAGAAAGATATAGAAAGATATAGAATGCACATAATTATGATGAATGATGATTTATGCTATGATAGAAGACATACTGGATAATGTATAATGAGAAATGTAGAAAAAGGATTGGATGTGTTTTTTATGATGTGGAAAAAATATTGTAATGGTGAGTAAAATGTTTTCTAAAACCTAGAGGAAAGTCCCCAAAGAAAACAAAGGAAGCATTCTGGACAATGACATACAACCCTACATGCTGAATAATTCCAAATAAACATGAATAAAAAGCAGGCTGGTAGGAGATTTTCATTCACCTACTTAAGGTTTTAAGGATCAATGCCAGGCAACAAATTTGATTCAGTGGTTTGTTAATAATCATAATTGACCAATTTATCATTTTTATATATCACAGGTTTTAATGTGGGAAGTAAATCTAGTCAACAGTGGATAAAAGCCAGGTATTGAAACATATTTTCATAAGAAAACAATCACAACTAGTAACAGGTCCTAACCTGATGTAGTAAACTATCCAAAATATATTGTTTTGACATCTATATCATTGGCAATGACTGTCTTATTACAAAAAAGTATGGTTATAATTTAGCAAAGAACATGGCATACATAAAAAGAAAATATTCAGCACATTTAATGTTTTGAATGGAAAATAGAGTAATAAAAATTAAATTGAAATTTGGCCTGTCATCTTAATTGCTGTGCAATGCACAATAATTGATAGCTAAAGTGCTAATCATTTTAAAGGTAATTACATTTAATGATTGTAATTGCCACTTGTATCTTCTGTCCTAATAGAGGTCTTATTCACAAAACGGTTATCTTCCTGTCATATAAAAATGTGAATTGCAAATTTACAACACTTTATTCAAAATGGACTGCCAGTTCTTTCGGAGGCTAGAATAACAGCTAGACAATACGGGTAACCTTTTCATATTGTGCAGTGCCTGCAGCTTTGTGTTTGCACTGATGACTCATGAAAGCCAATTCTATATGCCCATTTCCACAAGAGAAAGAAACAGCTGACTCCACTGTTCAAAGTCATCCTTCCTGCAAGTTGTCAGTACAGTAGTACTGTAAGTGTGGTAAAAGGTTTAGCATGTTAAACTATGCCCAATGAGGGCACTGCTATGAAGCTTGTTATATAAACTTGGGCCAACCATTATTTTTCAGTAATAACTACTGAACAAGGTTCTAATACAGTAGGCTCTTGCTCGCCACTGAGGTTTGGATCTGGGACCAGTGGATACTCAAATCCCATTAAATACAGTGGCATAGTACAATGGTGTTCCTTATATAAAATGGAAAAAATCAAGATTTGCTTTTTGAAATTTATATATTTTTTAAAAATATTTTCAAGCTATATATGGATAGTTGAATCCATGAATAAAGGATCTATTGATACAGAGGGCAGACAATATGAATAAAATAAAAAGAGATATCTTGTATTATTTGGCAAAGGATCAGGATAAAAGCATTTACAGGCTTAGAGTTTTAGTCTCAGATTAGGACATATTATCCATAAATATATACATAATTGCTGGCATGTGCAGGGCATTCCAATTCTGATTTTTGACATTTGTGGATCTACTGCATAGATCATAGTGCTGCACCAGTTCATGGGTCTTGTACAATTCTTGAGACCTGGTGGCGCAGTGGTTAAATGCCTGTACTGCAGCCATTCACTCAAAACCACAAGGTTGCGAGTTCAAGACCAGCAAAAGGGCCCAAGCTCGACTCAGGCTTGCATCCTTCCGAGGAGGTCGCTAAAATGAGTACCCAGACTGTTGGGGGCAAATTAGCTTACTTGCTAATTAGCTTACTTGCTGTTCACCGCTATGATCTTTGGAATAGCGGTATATAAATAAAACAAATTATTATTATTATTATTATACAATAGTGGATGTTAGAGACTTCAAGTTGCCATTGGCCTTACCTAGCCTGGCCAGTGATGCATGGTGGTGGGACTTGTGGTTCACAACATCTGGAGGCTACAGACTGCCCATTCCTGCACTAACACCATCCTTGTATTTAAAAGTGCTGGTTCAAGATTCTTCAGTGGAGGAAGGTGAGGGAGGCCATGAGGAAGGGCAAACTTCTGCAGATTTACATTCATCTGTTCAGATGGTAGCAAATTGTTCCACTGTCCCAGGGGCACAGCTGAATGGTCCCAGTGACACAGCCATGTGGAAGAAGTAATATCTGACTTGACAAGTCCATAGATATAGCGGCTTTTTCCTAGCAGCAATTTGTGTGAACACAGCAGCATATTTTTCAGTTGCTGACACACTGCTATGAACTGCCAAAGTCACTGGATGTTCTCTTGGATATGTCAGGTCATATATGAGTGTGTCCCCAAGTGGAGGAAAGACTGCTTTGTGTGGAGTGATTTACAACACATCTCAACTGATTGCATAACTACTGTATTTCAACATTTGTTCTCAATGATTGGCACTTTAATCTGAAATGGTGCTTTAATCTGAAATTACTATACCATGCGTGCAGTTTGAAATTCAGCATGTCAACTACATTACTACTCAACTCTTTTGGGGGAAGTCTTATGAATGTATGATGTAGTGGGAATTTAAATAGACAGCTTACCAAGTAGTAAATGTGGAAATGTCCACCTGTTTCTTGTATGTGTGATAAGGTGTAGCAGTTTATGACTGATTTGGCAGTACTCAGTAACCACTGTTGCAACATCACTATTAATCAACTTGTGTTCTTGTTCTGTAGTGAATACCAGTCTGAGAACCAGTGTGGCATGGTGGTCTGAGCATTGAACTATGACTAGAGATCAGGATTAGAATCCACGCTCAGGCATAGAAACCCACTGGGTGACCTTGAGCAAGTCATACTCTCCCAGTCTCAGAAGAAAGTAAAGGCAAACCCCCTCTGATCAAATCTTGCCAAGAAAATCCTGTGATAGGTTCACCTTAGGATTGCCAGAAATTGACTTGAAGGCACACAACAATAAGAGAATACCTATTCTTCGATCATTGAAACCATGTTTTGCCACCACTTTCTGGTTAGTGCCATAGAGGTTCAGTCTTTAAATTGTATTCGTACTGATATTCATTCCACTATCCTGCTAGCCTGGTCATGGTCTTTCAGGTTCCACTGGTCTCTGGGCCACTTTCTGTCTTATTTCCTTCAAGAAAATGCCCTCAACCAGGAAACATGCACTGACGTAAAACATTTTGTCACTCTTTTTTTTTTTAATGGACACACAGCATTAATGGACACAATGTGGTCTTTTCATCTTGCCCTCTTCTTCCTCACATGCATTCCTTTCCTTGTCCACTTGTGCTGCCTGGGATACAATGTTGGCTTTTAATTTCTCCACAGCTCCCACCCCTCTCTTTAGCCTTTTTTCTTGACTTCATTCCTTCAGATTCCATTCTTTTGCTAGGCTTGCTAGCCAGCTCTCTCACACAGAACTTTTAAACAAGTCACCTCTCACATGGAGACTGGGGTATATAGTCGGGGGGAAATACTTCCTGATTTTGCTGCATATAACTAGTATTCCGCCAGTGTTGCATCCTAGTAAAGAAGAGATGTACCAAAAAAAACCCCAAAAAACAAAAAACACCCCGGCAAATAAAGGGTGAAAATGAGCTACTCTGAAGCAGGGATAAACTTACAAGTCTTGCCTACTCTGGAGAGATCTTCTCATGCTTGCCTAAGTTTCTGAGTCACTGACAATATAAGAAACAACTGCACCTAGTCTGTTCCTGTTTATTCAGCTGTGCTATGACTGATAATGTCTGAGAAAGTGGATTTCATATATTTGTTGCTCATTTATTATAGGTTGCAGTGAGTAGTTCAATGTCTGTAATATGAGTAATCCTGGAAACAGATCTGAAAGAATGTACTGCATGGTCTTTTCCCTCTCAACCTTCTTTCTTGGCTGTTCTTTAGCAACACAGTATGGAAACTTTGCTTGACAAGAGATAGGTTAAAGACTTTATGATATATTTAGACAGCTTGAAATGATAATGAGGCCTCAAAATGTGACATTTTGCTGTACATCAGTTTGATTCTAATTTAGCTTTGTTCAACAACTTTGCTTTTAAAAAGAAGACAGAGAAAAATAAGAAAAGTGAATGGTCCAAATCCCCTGGGGTGGAACAAGTTTATGTCTGAACAAACATGTAGTTTTCAAATTATGTGCATGCCATTATTTTCACCCTTAAAATTATATTCATTTTTGTTTATCTATTTCAGTTTGGAGAAAGGGGAAAGGGGATAGGCTAGTTTCATACCTCCTCATTCTTTGGCAATCTTTTTTGCAGAGGGAGGATGGGAGGAAAGAAGGAAGGATGGACAGAAGGAAGGAAGGAAACTGTAGTTGCTTGCTAGCCACAAATGTAATATTAAACTCTGTTATAGAGACTGTTCCCTGGACAGAGCTCTCTTGTATCTCATATGAGCTAACCAGCCATGATATATCTGTAATGTAAAATTAACAATATGGGATCACTGCAGTTTTTACTTCTGATGATAAAATCATTACTGAATATTTCTGGCTAGTTTTATAAGCTGTGTGGTAAGCTATTTGTGTCACTGTTATTTAGAATATCCAGTCTTTGCCTATATACTGAGTTGAGTCATCTAAGCTGTGTCCTGAAACAACCTTCCACTTTCAGCTTCAAGCTTTCTTAAGCAAAACACTAACAATCATATTGAATTGTGTAGTAGCTTTCTGATGTGAACAAATGTATCGCAGGGATCAGGCTTAGATAGCCTAATGCATTTTGCTTTCCTTGTCACCATAAGCAAGATTTGCACACAGGTTGAGTGCTTCCATATTAGCCCACTACACAGAGGCTACACATCTAGACTCTGAAATATTAAAGATGTACTTTCATTCCTCCAGTCTATACTTTTTACTCCCTTATTTCTTTCCCCCCCCCCCCTTTCCCTCTCTCCCCCATTGTCCATCCTGGGTACTAGAGAACGTCTGGTCAAGTGCTGCTTTGAAAGTCAAATGTGTTCTAACATCTTAAAAAAAATAAGACCATCACTGAAGAAACATTTAATAGACCACACCTGTCTAGCTAATTATTGGCCAGTCTCACTTCTTTTTTCTATGTAAGATCATAGTAGCAGCATAACTGCATTCTTTCTTGATGAAACTGATTGCCTGGATCCATTTCAATCAGGGTTCACATTTGATATTGAGTGGAAGCAGCTTTAGTAATCTTGATCCACAACCTATATCAAACACTGGATATGAGGAATGCATCTCTATTGGTTCATAATAAAAAATAATATTTTTTGTATACCACCTCTCTATCAAAGATAATTGAGGTGGCTTACATATTAAAACTCCATACAAGATCTCAATATCCCCTCCCCTCCCTCCCCTAAAACAACATTAAACAATGAAATATTAAAATAATCTAAAAACAGAATCCAGTTAAAACAGGCAACAAGGAATTAGGCACAGGGCAGTCGATGAGGTAAACATATTGGGTATAAGGCTGGGATTGCTATTTGGGGAAGGCCTGCCAGAAGAGATCCATCTTGACAGCCTTTTTAAAGCTGTCTAGGGCGGGTTACTGAAAAGCGGTGCTCTGCCGTCACCGCCAGTTGCTGCATCTGGGAACCGCAGCAGCCAAACTGCGTGGTTCCCGGACGCAGTGAAGAAGAAGCACTCGCGGCGTCACATCCGGGGCACAAGAAGAAGCGCCACAATGGTGCTTTTTCTTGCACCCCGTATGGGACGCCACGAGGTGCTACTTGCGCACTCATGGCATCACATCCGGGGCATGATGTACAGATGCTATGCGTCTGATACGTCAAAATGGCGGTGCCCGTGTGTATAGACTATATTGTTTAGAGAAGCATTCCCAGAGGTGAGCCCCTCTCTGACCCAGGAAGCCTCCTTTTAACCATCCATCAAGAAGCCAAGCCCTTCCTCCAGTCCATCTGCCTTGGTCCAGGCCTCGGAGGTTGAGAAGATCTGCTGGACCTGATCCTATTCCCTACTACCACTCCCTTCTCCTTTTGTGTCGTGTCTTTTAGATTGTAAGCCTGAGGGCAGGGAACCATCTGACTAAAAAATTTATGTACAGCACTGTGTAAATTTACAGCGCTTTATAAATAAAGGTTAATAATAATAATAATAATATAGGGTGCCGCCATTATTATTCCCCCATCACGTGCTAGGGGTGAGGCTGGTATGGACGCTAGGTCCTCGGCCAACCCGTAGCATGTGACGGGGGAGCTGCAAAGGCCCGTTTGTAAAGGGCCTAAAATAGTAATAAGATGGATCTCCCCATTCCATAGTCTGGGAGTGGCAGAAGAAAAGGTCCTCTGGGAGGTTGCAGTTAATCTGGTCTTCATTGGTTGCAATAACTTTCCACCAGAAGACCTAAGTGTGTGGGATGGATTGTATGGAAAGAGGTGATCCCGTAAATAGATTGGACCCAGGCCATGTAGGGCTTTAAAGTTCATAACCAACAGCTTGTACTACGCCCAGAAACCAATAGGAAACCAATATTGGTTCTGCCAGACATCTCAGAGGCATTGATAATATCTTTCCCAGCTATTTGTCTGATATGGGATTTGAGGAGACTGTTTTGTGGTGCTGCAGATCCTTTTTGGTTTAACATTCCAAGAAGCAGGTTCTGGGGGATTGATTTTCAGCCTCATGACAATTAATCTGTTGGGTTCCACAGGATGAAATATGTGTTTGTTATCTCAATCCAGACCCTGTGATTTTTTAACATCCACATAAAGCTATTGGCAGAGGTTATCTGAAGGTTAGGCTTGGACATGAATATGCTGATCATACCCAGTTCTATCTCTCTTTTGCAACTGATGACAAGGAGACTATGGAAATAATTCTGATGCCATGAAAAATTGGATGTGGGTGAATACATTCAGGCTCAATGAGATGAGAGCCAGCATCATGTAGTGATTTGAGCATTGGTCAGCATTGGAGATCAAGGTTCAGTTCCCCACTTGGCCATGGAAACCCTCCAGGTAACCTTGGGCAGGTCATACACTTTCAGCCCTAGAAAACCCTAAGTCAGAAACAACTTGAAGACACAACAACAACAACAATAACAACAACAAGCAAAATGGAAGTTCTGTTGAGTGGACTATGGAAAGCTAATCTGGAATTACAATTATGAAATATTCTCAATGGGACTGTACTCCCTGTGAAAAGTCAGATTCAAACCTTGGAGGTGCTCTTGAGCCCAGCATTGCTCATGGATGTCTAGGTGGCTGCTATGGACTGGAGTGTCTTTCCCTAGTTTTAGTTAGCATACCAGTTGCATCCCTGCCTAAGCGGCAGAGTTTCCACCTTGGTTACTTCCCAATTGTTGCTGTTGCTGTGTGCCTTCAAGTCATTTCCAATTTATGGCAATCCTATCATGGTGTTTTCTTGGCAAATTTCTTCAGAGGGGGTTTGCCACTGCCATCCTCTCAGGCTGAGAGAATGTGATTTGCCCAAGGTCACCCACTGGGTTTCATGACCAAGCCAGTATTTGAATCCTGGTCTACAGAGTCATAGTCCAGTGATCAAACCACTATGTCACACTGGCCCATTTAGACTACTGTATATACACATGTATTCGTCTAGAAATGTTAATTTAAAAATTGACCCAAAAAACCTGGGTCATCATATCCACAGGTCAATGTAAGTACTGTACTTTAACTCTTATGAAAACAAAGAACCATTATTTTCTTTGAGTAGCATGGTGAAAGGCAAGATCTTACTTGCCAGGAGCACTTAAAAGAAGCACCAACCCCTCTACTCTCTGTGCCATGGTTCTGCTTCTGAACTTTTTGAATACCTGGATGAGAAATGACACATGCCTCAGCTCCATCCTAGGGCAGCATGATGGCATGTGCCACGCCACACATCACGCAGTGTCACAGCACTCCTCCAGTGCTGTCCTAATGAGCTAGAGGAGCACCGTAAAGTTGCACCGCTGTGGCTATCATGCCCTTTCCAAGGTGCAAATGGAGCCAGTTTTTGTGGCTCCTTTTTGTGCCCTGGAAAGGCCAGATCAGGGCCATGGCTTGCAGTGGAGAGCAGACAGAGTTGGGCCAATGTAGCAGTCAGGAGAGACCTGGTGCCAGCCAATCCTAGTGAAGGCTGGAGAAGATAAATAGGGCTGTTGCTGAGAGGGAGAACTAGATAGGGTTTGAGTTAAGTCCAGAGATGGGCAGTTGTACTGAGGATTCCAGTGTGAGAGAGAGATGGTTAAGGGTAGAGTCCAAAAGTGAGGGACTCCCTACCAGTACACATCCAAAACTCTGAGAGAGGGCGCAGCTGGAGTGGGATATCCAGTGGGATTTAGTTAGCCTTGTTGGCTAGTGTGGAGATAAGTTTCAGAAGATAATACAATATAAAGATTGTGTGAGTTTTAAATGAAAGTAACCCATTTTCTCTAGAGAGAGAGTGTGTGTAAAAGAAACCATAACAGTATAAATATATAAAACAATTCAATACATGCAGTATTGTTAAATATTAATATTAAATGTTCTTTATAAGTTTTGTTGTTTTTCGAGAAAGATTCATTTGGATCCTGAATGCTTACCATGCTACTAACAATTCAAAATATATTTTGGGGTTAAAGTGACAGTAACAAAATGGTGGCAGGATCACAAATTAATAACAAAAATAGGGTTAAAATACAGGTGCTCATGACTATTATATGGCAGCAATGCTGTCATTGAAGAAACTTAGTGGGGGAGAATTCAAGTGATTGTGACACCCTGATCCAGAAAAAATGGAGGTGCCTGTAGGCCACCCCTTAGGGGTGGTCTGCACAGCCCCTCAGGAAGAGAGAAAAAGGCCTCTCCTGGATGTAAAGGGGGAAAGTGCAATATCATGATAAAAGTGATCCTCCCATCTTTATAGGAACTGAGAGGCATGGGGTGGAGTGGGGTGGGTTATGATCTCTCCTCCCCAACCGTCCCAATGTGTCAGAGGCAATCCTGACTAATTTTTTGCTTGGCTTTAAGAAATCTTACCTTCTCCCTCCTCCCCCCACTTTCTATTTTTGTCCACAGCTTACTTCAGTTGCTGCAAACTGAGTTCAAGGTGCAAAATTAGTTTGCACCCAGTTAACAAAAGCAAACTGCTTCTGCCTCTCCTAGTTTGTCTGTTCTTATAGTTAATAAACTTTGCCAACTTAACCACTGGGTGACCTTTGGCCAACCACACTTGCAGCCTCATGGGAAGGCAATGGCAAACCTTCTCTGAATGAATCTTGCCAAGAAAGCCCTATGATAGGTTTGCCTTAGGGTTATCATAAATCAGAAGGCACACAGTGACAACAACAACCATGTCTGCATTCAAACACTATTTCACTGCAACTCTCATGATCCTTCACTAATGGCTATAATTGATTGGGGTCTGATAACATTTGTAAGGCCTCCACTAAAAGTTAAATCTCTGTATCGGTTGCACCTTGACTAAAGGCACATGTTGATAATGACATCCATTTGAACTGTAGAATAAAAATGTAATATTGGAGAATTCAGAATTTTTCTTTCTTTCTTGATTGCCTAAACACAATATACTATTATTGCCACATTGCTTTCCTTTCCACCTCCACCATGGCAACCTATCTAAACAGTAGGTATTGTAGAAAGTGTTTTAAGTTGCAGGTATTTCTGTGTAGAACCAGATTCATGCTGAGATTAAAAATTCTATTACACAAGCTTAACTTTTAAAAAGCAACAGCTGTAGTCAATTTATAGGGAAATTTGCTTCAGATGCCAGTACAGGATAAGAGGTTTGAGATCACAGTAACATAGTTTACAGAAAGTAAGGACACGCCCTTAACATTTTTTTTAATAGTAATTTGGAACAAGATGGTCTGAAACATCCTTGTAAGAATAAATGCATTTAAGTGAATCTTCATTGGTAAAATCTCAGAAAGCATTCTCACTTATAGCAGACTGTCTATAAAGAGTCTACTGTTGCTCTCAAACTCCAATACCCATCAACCTCAGCTATCAGTCAGTAAGGAATAATGAGAGTGTAGTCCAGTGAGATGTATGAGTCCTGACCAACTGGCTGTACAGATTGGCAAGAAATGCCAGCATCAGGGTGGAGTGGAGGCATGACAATCGCCTGCCCCGACTCTTCCCCCAAAGCAGCGTCACACCACCCATCCTACCAGATGTCACAAGATTTCTGTGGCACAGCTTTTACACACAGTATGCATCAAATGTATTCACATATAAAGGTATGCGTGCTGTACATAATTTAAAACCTGTGGGAGCTACTAGCTATATTTGACTTCATATGGGCCATTTTATTATTAACAGCATAAGGCTGGATCTGTTGCTCTTTAGGACTCAAAGCATACATATATCTTGTTCTTGAATCTCTGTGTCCATACTTTAGGCATTAATTGAGATTAACATTTATACTTCCAAATTTATAAGCTCATAGCTACTCAACTGAATATTAAAATGTCAAGTATTAATATATTAAGATCTTCAACTTCTTTCTTATTACATAGCTTTTAGTTTGAGTAAATTTGCTTACATTTAAATACATAAAACTGTTTTTACAGTTTAGCTCATTATTATTAGTAATTTGCAATACAAGATGTTTCATGTTATGCAGCTCTCTACTGGTAGCCCAATGTTGGTGAGGGATTTCTTTTTACTAAGTCAAAAGACCCACAAAACCTCTGATAAGATGATCCTAGAACTAAAGTAACAGGCACAAAAGTGTTATTGATACACAATAATATATGACATTAAACATTGAATAACACAATACAGCAGTTACTATAAATGAAATAAACACTGTGGAGTGCCATAGATTAATTTTTTTAAAAAATTACTACAACAGTACCGTTCTCCATGTGATGATCCCATTTGCCCACATGGTGGTATGGATGCAGCAGTAGCTCTAGGATACAAAGGCCTGTTACAGACTGCCAAAATAATAATAATAATAATAATAATAATAATAATAATTTGTTTTATTTATATACCGCTATTCCAAAGATCATAGCGGTGAACAGCAAGTAAGCTAATTAGCAAGTAAGCTAATTTGCCCCCAACAGTCTGGGTACTCATTTTAGCGACCTCGGAAGGATGCAAGCCTGAGTCGAGCTTGGGCCCTTTTGCTGGTCTTGAACTCGCAACCTTGTGGTTTCGAGTGAATGGCTGCAGTACAGGCATTTACCCACTGCGCCACCAGGGCTCCTACCAAAATAAAGCTGCTTCGGGTCTCTTTGGAGGTATGTGTTTAAATGATGCATGGGTCCTACGAGTCCGGAGGTCACGCCAAAGCCACACTCCATTCCTAAGCACTGGAGGGCAGCTTTGGTGCAGCTTCCGGATTCTTAGGATGCATGCATCATTTAAACAGCATACCTCCAAAGAGACCCGAAGCAGCTTTATTTTGGCAGTCTGTAACAGGCCAAAGTGTTCCGGTAAGAAATGCCTTTGATGTCCTCCATCAGTTTTGCATTGTTGGTAAGCTGTACTTACAATATTTACCTTTTTAATGTTTCTTCAGAATAAATTCTTATTCATCTAGTTTTCATGTAGAGAAAATGATTTTAAAAAACTGGATAATATGAAAGAAGCATATTTTAAAGATAATGTTATAAACCCTCTATTTTTGTAGCCAATTCATTTTTGTACTTACAGAATAAAGAGCCAGTAGAACATAGTGGTTTAAGCATTGGACTATGACTCGGGAGACCAGGGTTCAAATCCCCTCTTGCTATTGAAATCCATTGAAGTGTTCCTACAAGTCACACTCTCTTAGCCTCAGAGGATGGCAATAGTAAATCCCCATGAAACATGGCAGGAAAAGTCAGTGATAGGGTTGCCTCGGGGTCATATAACTCAGAAACAACTTGAAGGCACACAATTTCACAATAGTATGACTACTTTGAAAAGTACTCAGAAGCATTAGCTTGTGAAGAATGCTTCCACAAAAACCTGGTGCCAAGTAATGAGCTGATGTGACTTCTTTATAATACCAGTGCTGTTGTTCTAGGTCTGCTTCCAGAACCAATTCAGGAGCTTCATATTAAAATTATTATAGGCTTGGGAGCAAATTACTTGTAGGAACACCTCCCATGAGAATACGTTATTTGCCACAAAGTAGATTTTTAGTTATGGCAGCTATATCAACAAGAGGCCTCAAAGAGCCCCTGTCATCAACCTTGAGGTCTTCCAAACTCAGAGCTGTAAGTTCTTTGATTTGATCAATCCATCTGTAGTGTGGTCTTCCTCTTTTCCTAATCTCTACTTCTTTGCTGAGCATTATAATCATTCCCAGTGAGTCACATCATCTCATGATATGTCTAAATAACAATAACCTCAGTTTAGTCATCTTCAATTCTAATAAGGGTTCAGGCCTGGTTTGCTATCAGACCTATTCATTTGTCTTTTTGGCATCTTCTGGTATCTGTAGAACTTTCTTTTAGCAACATGTTTCAAGGGATTCTTTTCCCATCAGTATTCTTCACTGCCCAGCAGTAGCCCAATTACTGCTTCAAAAACTGATACTCTCTCCTCAGAGCTATGTGCTTTTTGTTACATTAACCATACTTCTCTGTATGGTTAGCACCACTTGCATTCTGTAACAAAAGGCATATTGATAGCTGTTCTTATCTGGAACTTTTTATCATTCTGTAGCAAAATGTTTAAAATTCAATAGCTATGGAACTTTGCATCTCTCAGATGTTTCATAGTACCCTGTTTCCTGCTTGAAAATAATACTTGTAGGTGATATGCAAATAAAGCATTAAGCTTAAAGCAAATACTTAATTTAAGAGAAACAATTTCAAGTTATGCTTTATTTGACAAACATTACTTCTATGACTGATTTATATTTATATCACAGGTGCAATTTATTTATTTATTTTAAATTTAGCTTCAAGGTTTAAGGAGTAAACAAATAATCGTGAAAAACAACTGGTCTGGAGAAGCACCAGGACAAGGACACCAATCTCACACATTCCAAAGCTATACATTAGATGTGTTGGCATATTTGCATGTACACTATGAATTGTGAGGTTCCCCCTGCCTTTGAACAGCATAAACATTCACAAGCACAAAGCCATATCCCAGACTTTTTCTTTCTTTTTAGAACTCCCAGTCTGCTCCACTTCAAATAAAAATATATTTGCAGTGAGGAACAGAGGGATATTATACAAGAAATTTATTTGAAAGCTTCTTGGCCATACATGATGAACTATGGGGAAAGTATTTCAAAAAATATTTCATGAGTGCCAAATGTTCTGGATGGGGCTCACTATTTTGTTATTACATCAGCAGTGAAACTCCTTTTAGCATCCCCCTTATGACAGCCCCCTTCTTTCCTCCAGAATACCATGTTATTGTTGTTATGTTCCTTCAAGTCATTTCTGGCTTATAGCAACCCTAGAAAACCTATTACAGAGTTGTTGGGTTTTGGAAAAATGTGTTCACAGGGGTTTCATCTTTGCATTTCCTTGAGACTGAGAGAGTGCCCAAGATCACCCAGTGGGTTTCCATGTCTGAAAGGAGACTCAAACCTTGGTCTCCAGATTCTCAGTCCAGTACTCAAACCATTACACCACACTAGTAATACCTCTTAAAATGATGTTATATCATGGCATAGCATTGTCTCAAGCAGGAATAAGGGGAACTAAATTACCTTGACTAAGTAGTGGTGGTGAAATTACTATGTGATAATAAGGAATACTCCCATTATCAGAACCTTCTTCCCAGACAACTTAAGAGTTAAATATGAGAGGAGGTACAGGTACAGGAGGTACTCAGCCAAATCCTCAAGGTCTATCAAATTCCTCACTTGTCCAAAAGGTGGAAGAGGCAACAAGGGGATCAGCTATTTTAGATCTGGTCCGAACCAACAGGGATGACCTAGTTAATGGGGTGCAAGTGTTGGGATCCTTAGGTGGGAGTGATCATGTACTCCTGGAGTTTGTTATACAATGGAAAGGAGAAGCCATGCATAGTCAGACACACATTCTAGACTTTAGGAAAGCTGATTTTAGTAAACTTAGAGAAATACTGGAGGTGATCCCATGGTCAGGAATACTAAAACAGAAGGGAGTTCAAGACTGATGGAAGTTTCTCAAAAGGGAGATACTGAAGGCACAATTCCAAACAGTTTCAATGAGGAAGAAAAATGTGAGATGTCTCAAGAAACCTCATAGGGCATGGTTTCCAGACTCTTCACCATTTTAGCCGCCCTTTTTTGGACACGCTCCAGTTTCTCAACATCCTGTTTAAACTGAAGTGATCTAATCTGACTGTAACTTGTAATTTCTAATCTGTTCCTGAAGAACAAAATGGTTCTTCATGGAAATAGATATCTTCTTGCTATGAAAATTTCTTACTTGGAATAAAACCCCTTTTCTTTTTACTTGTATTTATCTCATATTCCTTTTTTTACATGTCTTGTTTAACCTAGCTCTTCCCTAGGATAGGCAAAGGGAGGGTAGGATCTCTGCAAGGGAAAGTGCCAGTGGAATCCCAGCATGTTCCGTTGCATTACTAAAGAAGACGAATTCAAAATCATTGGGTGGGGGTGGTCAGAGTTAATTAGATATGAATGGTCTCAAGAGGTCCCATCCAGCTCAGGTAGGAGCAGGAGAGGGACTCAGAGAACCATCACATACCATATTCTTTCCCTCCACAGCCCATCCCCATAGCATTCCACAAACTGTGTTGGTTACTCAGGCTTATTCTCCACCTTATTTTATTCTGTGCCAATTGCTGAAAGGAACCATCCTTTCTCTCCAGATTTACAAGTAGCAACTTTGCATCTATGTTATCTTTCTGTGTGTACTACAAAATCAAGTTATACGAGTAAAACTCCACCTTGCCATTTAACATGACTGATAACTAGGATGCATGTTTTAAGATTGGTGCTAAAATCTTAATAGCCAGTAAAGCAGCTGACATAAACTTAGATGCTATCCTGCTATTGTGATCATTTACGGTAACCAAATTTAAAATGTTACAGGTTTCATGTGGCATGCTGCTACCTGAGAACCTTTTACAGAAGTCCCAATATATGGGCTGTAGGGACTGATTTGGCCTGTTCCATCTTTGACTTATTTTTGCCCAGTTTATCCTATTTGCAAGAAATGTATTGCCATGAATGGTTTGGATGCTGTTTTTTCATGAAATAATCTTTCAAAAGTCCTAATGAGTCATCAGTATTGAATGACCGACTGAGCGATTTGCCAGAAAGAGTACTCAATTGAAAAGGGGTTAAAAGGGGGTTAGGGCTCTGGTGAAATGCTCATGCTTTTCTGACCTTCTGTGAATAATTAGAATTAAAACTGGTCTATGAATATTTATTAGTGCGGTTAATTAACAGGTGAATAGTCCTTGTAATGTAATATTCTTATTGATGTTTACAAATCACAAGCATTTCCACCTGAAGCTTTGTCTGTTTGAAACAGAATTGAAGCACTGGACTATTAGAAGTCCTTAACTTTATCTTTCTTCTCTAAAAATAACAATTTATATTGCACACATTTAAATATAGATAACAGCTTATTCAGGAAATAACATTATGACTGTATAAATTCATGATGCAAGTATACTAGGAATAGTATATACCTTTCTGGATTCTCGTTCACAAAAATAATGTTGCACAATAAAGGGTTTATGCAATATGATCAGTTTATATTAGGTTGTATGAAGAAACAGATTTGAAAAGTTATTTTCAGCTTTTGAAAGCAAAAGCTGTGTGGAACATATAAATAACTTTGTACAAGTTATTTCAGATCACAAAGTACAGTATCAGTTCTTTTTACTGATTCTAATTATATGCCTTTTTTTTTTTCCTTTTTTAAGAAATTGTGAATTTCCGGACAGGAGAAAGCCTTTGCTCACCTACCCTGTTTTAATTTTCAAAGACCTTGTTTAGAAAGTCAAAATGCCCAACTAGTTGCTCAGTTTTCTAAAATAATAGAAACTTTCAAAAGGCCTAAATTGGATCTAGGGTACGTTCCATTCTGATTCATGTGAAAGCTGCACACACAACCCGAAGTTTCTGGTGGTCATAAATTTCAGTTGGGGAGAGTAAAAAAATTACAGTGGTGCCTCGGGTTACGAAATTAATTCATTCCGTGGCACCGTTCGTAACCCGAAAAGCCTTCGTAAGCCGAATTGCCATAGGCGCTAATGGGGAAAAGCCGCGATTCCGTGCGAAAAAGCCGAAAAAAGCACCAAAAGTTTTTTCGTAACCCGAAAAAACATTCGTAACCCGAAACAATAATTCCCTATGGGATTTTTTCGTATCCCGAAAATTTCGTAACCTGGGTATTTCGTATCCCGAGGTACCACTGTAATGGTTTGATGAGCTGGAATTTCAAGGGATACAGCCTTAAATCTAAGGCATTACAGAAGACCAAAAGTGGCCCCCAGAACTTCACAAGCTGCACAAAGAAGAGCAAGAGGCTTTCTTCAACCTTCTGGAGGATGGCTTAATACAAATATGATAAGGAATTGTATTAATAGTTATGAGAACTAAAGTTCATTGACCTTAACATGCAATTGTGATCTTACCACATATCTTTTTGCTTTCTCCAGAGATGGGTAAATCTCTCTATTTCACATACATGTCACTTACGCATTTGTATTCATAATCCTATTCTATTTTACTTTGTATTGATTTGTAGAGTTTGTTTAGTCTCCAAATTTATTTATAGATAGATAGATAGATAGATAGATAGATAGATAGATAGATAGATAGATAGATATAATACATATTGGCGGGTTACATACGGGCAGGGGAGGACGTCTTGGAGGTGTATTCAGCTGAATGCGGAGCCTCCAGACGGCCCGCCCCGGGGGCGTGCGTCAGGTGTTGGAGCTTCCACACGGGGGGCAGTGAAGACACCTCACCTGGGTCCGTTTCGGACCCGGAGTTGCCAAACCGCCGCCTCGGAGGACGCTGCAAAAAGAGAAGCAGCTTCCGCACGGGCGGCCCAAACCGCGGCTTTTTTTTGTCTTTTGCCGCATGAGAGGTGCGCAGCTGCGCAGCTACAGCGCTAAGCAGCGGCGGCAGAAAGCCTGTCTGCGCATTTAAAGCACCCAAGCCTCTTTAAACTTTTTCCCTTTGACTTTAAAGCTAGGCAGGAGTAGTGTGAGGTAGCAATGTCCAAACTCTGTCCTCCCAGGCGTTTGGACTTCATGTCCCAGAATCCCAGACCACAGGGCAAGGTGTCTGGGGATTCTGGGAGATGAAGTCCAAACGCCTGGGAGGACAGAGTTTGGAGATTGCTGGTTTGGGGACCAGTGAGCCAGGCATGGTGGGAGGAGAGAACAGGAAGGGTAGAATAGAGTAGATAGGGCTGGGAGGGAAGACATGCCCTGGGAGGCGAAATGATGTCTTTATGGGACATCATGGGACCTAGTGCCTTGTCAGTGCTCCCTGCCCCTTGATCCCAGGCCCTCTCTAGTTGCCTTTTGCCTTTGGGGGCAAGTTTAGAGGGCATCAAAAGGTCTTGGGCACATTCAAACTCCGGGGTCTCTTTTTTTTTCTTTTGCCGCATGAGAGGTGCGCAGCTTCGCAGCTGCAGCGCTAAGCAGCGGCGGCAGAAAGCCTATGGGCAGATTTAAAGTGCCCAAGCCCCTTTAAAACAATGGTGGTCTCCTGCCAGCTGGTGATCAGCTGGTGTTGGCATCCTTGTCCGCTTGCACTTTGCCAGTGTCAGCAGCATCATAGATGCCTCCTCTCCTTTGGTCCCCGCGCTCCTGCTGAATCTGCAATGCGCAGCCACAGCTGTCTCCACTGCCACCGCTGTCCCCCTGCCATCTCCCCTCACCTCCTTTGTACATATGTCAATATTTACAGTTTTAGCGTTTTTTATTGTTAGGTGAAAATGGCAGAGGAATGTGTGTAGGGGTGCACTTTAAAGTCCAAACTTTCCAAGCAGCGCATGCGTACATGTTGCTCTAGGGTTAGGGTTAGGGTTAGGGTTACGAGGCTTAAAATGCGCCGCAGCTGTGCCTCAGCTTCCACAGCTGCATGGCAGCGGACGTTGCAATTAAAGCCTGACTGCAAACTGCGCATGTTCCAAGACCCCAACTCACTATGCGACGGAGCTTTTAAATGGGCAACTTAAAGTAGTGGCGTAGCAATTCAGGTGTACCGGTGCAGCAGCTCTCATGGCTTCTTCCACTTCTCGATATGTGTCAGCATTCAGGTAGGACTGCTCCAGTTTCTGCAGTTACTCCAGTTTCTGGGACCATATAGCTATAATGTCAGCCGTCTCAGTATGAGACCAAGACGTCCCCCTGCCTTTTTTCGGGGTGCTGGTGGATGGCTGTGCCATCCTGCCTGGTGGCAAAGGGGAGCCGCCACACAGCTGTGCCAGGAGCAGCCGAACTGTGCCCTTTCCCAGGTGAAAATGGGGCAGGAATGTGTGTAGGGGGTCACTTTAAATCCCAAACTTTCCCTTTTCACTTTCTACAACCAAAACATCCGCCGGCAAAAGTTACAACTTCCCGCGGTTCTAGCAAGGCATGCGCACAAGTGGCTCTAGGGTTAGGGTTACGAGGCTTAAAATGCGCCGCAGCTGTGCCTCAGCTTCCACAGCTGCATGGCAGCGGACGTTGCAATTAAAGCTTGGCTGCAAACCACGCATGTCCCGGGACCCCGACCCATTATGGGACGCAGCTGACACGGAGCTTTTAAACCGGCAACTTATATTTGCGGCGTAGCAATTCTGACGTATCGATGCAGGGGCTTACAGACGGAGCTGCGCAGGTACGCATCAAACAGAAAAGAAGCGGAAAAAAGCAGCACCTTTTTAATGCCGCTTCTTCTCGCTTGGGGCATGCGGGGGGCGTGTTCATGACAGCATTCAGGTAAAGCCCGTCTGAAGGCTCTACCTTCATGACGTCATGAGTACATCCCTTTTTGCCCGTCTGTAACCCGCCCCTGAGATGCACAGCTTGATATGTTTAAATTGCTATGAATAGCATTCCATCTTAAACCTCCTTCTCCTCCTGTCTCTTCATCATTCTCTCCTAATGACTTTGCTAATTATTTCATCTCTAAGATTACCACTATTTGCTCTGAGATAGTCCCTCCCGATTCTTCTTCTGCTCTTAATCTTCTATCGCCCTCCCCTAACCAATTTTCTGTGTTTCCTCCTGCCTCTTTGGATGAACTCTCTACACTTCTGAACTCTTCCAAACCTGCTACCTGTCCTCTTGATCCAATTCCTACTCCTCTTCTAATCTCTATAGCTCCCTCCTTTCTGCCCTCACTTCTCCATATCTTCAATCTCTCTCTCTCTCCAGGCTCCTTCCCATCGGACTTCAAACATGCTCTCATTTCCCCAATTCTGAAAAAACCTTCTCTTGACCCCTCCTCTTTGTCTAGCTATCGTCCGATTTCTCTCCTCCCCTTTCTTTCTAAGGTTTTGGAATGGGTTGTTTATTCGCGCTGTCTTGAGTTTCTTGAAACCAACTCCGTCCTTGATCCCTTTCAGTCTGGTTTCTGCCCAAGGCATTCCACAGAAACAGCCCTCACTAAGATCTCGAATGACCTTTTACAGGCCAAGGCTAATGGCCTCTACTCTGTTCTCATCCTTCTTGATTTGTCTGCAGCCTTTGACACTGTTGATCACTGTCTTCTAGTGGATATACTTTCTGACCTTGGGTTCTCAGACTCTGTTCTCGACTGGTTTAGATCTTACTTGTCTGGCAGATCTTTTGCAGTAGTTGCAGGGGGTCAGACTTCTTCTCCTGTTCCCTTATCTGTTGGAGTTCCCCAGGACTCTGTTCTGGGTCCCCTTCTGTTTTCTCTCAACACACTGTCCTTAGGAAAACTCATCATGTATCTTTCTGCCCCTGACCTTTCTCCAATGCTTCAACAGCAAGTCTCGTCCTGCCTCACAGCTGTCTCGCAGTGGATGTGCCATCGGCGTTTGAAGCTCAACATGTCCAAGACGGAGCTTCTTGTCTTTCCTCCTAAGTCCATCCTTCAACACTCCTTTTCTGTCTCTGTGGACAACATTTCTATTCAACCAGTCCAGCAAGCCCGCAGTCTTGGTTTTATCTTTGACTCTTCTCTGTCGTGTATCCCTCAGATCCAGACCACAGCCAAGGCTTGTAGATTCTTTTTGTACAATATTGCCAAAATCCGACCATATCTCTCCGCCTCTACTGCCAAGATCCTGGTCCATGCCCTAGTGATCTCACAATTTGATTACTGTAACGTCCTCCTGGCTGGGCTTCCTCTTTCTCACCTCCGTCCTTTAATCTCTGTCCAGCATTCAGCTGCACGCATTATCACTTCCACCCACTGCTCTGACCACATCTCTCCTGTGTTGGCATCCCTTCACTGGCTCCCTCTCCCCTTCCACATTCAGTACAAGCTCCTGCTGTCGACATTCAAAGCCCTCCATGGACTGGCCCCTCCTTACTTATCAGACCTTCTTTCTCCTCACCTTCCCACCAGGGCCCTCCATTCTGGGAGTCAAGGTCTGCTGTCTCAGCCCAGGATTTCCTCTGCCCCATCCCGGAGTCGCCCCTTTTCACTCGCTGCCCCTCACTCCTGGAACCTTCTTCCCCCAAAAGCAAGAGCCATCACTTCTTTAACCAGCTTCAAAATGGAGTTGAAAACCATCCTGTTCAGAGAAGCCTTCCCAGGCATTGCATAATTGTCGCTTACCATCTGATGTTCTTTTAGTGCCTGTTTATCAAACCATTTCCTGTATTGCTTTGTATTGTATATTTATTATCCTACCTGAGAGTATGTATTTTCCCTGGATGAAGATTAACCTTCCATTATGAAGCCAAGCCCTCCCTCCAGTCCATCTGCCTTGGTCCAGGCCTCAGAGGTAGAGAGGAACTGCTGGACCTCTTACCCTTTCCCTCCACCACTCCCTTCTCCTTCTGTGTCATGTCTTTTTAGATTGTAAGCCCGAGGGCAGGGAACCATCTAACTAAAAAGATTGCATGTACAGCGCTGTGTAAATTTACAGCGCTTCATAAATAAAGGTTAATAATCATCATCATCATCATCATCATCATCATCATCATCATCATCATTCACAGTAGTGCAAAATCCCCTAGAGAGGGAACTTTTTATCTGCTTGTTGGTCCAACAATTATGGCTTTTGATAATTTTGAACAGGAATGATCAAATTCCTCATATGTCTCTTGCCAACTTATTATATACCAGCTCCAAATAGTCTGTCAGCTTGTCTTACCAGCAGCCCATACTGGTGGTGCCTATTCTTCTAATAATAATTCTAATTATTGTGGTGCATATTATTCTAATAATATTCATCATTATGGTAGTGATACATTTGGAAATAAATGTGACTCCCTTACCTAAAACACTAAATATGAAATATTTAGTCGGGGGGGGGGATATAATTTGTATATGCAACATTTTGCCTGTTTAAAAATGAATTGCTGCCAATGTTGCAGTTGCTTGTAATATTCTTTTAAGACATGTAAGTTGCCAAATGCAAAGTAGTGTAATACATCTACTCTTGTATTTTAATAATGTTGTAGTTCTCTGGGATAGAAGATATAGATTTTATTGTTAATCATAGTTACTGTTCTTTCTGCTAGATTTTACTACCAGTGGTATAGAAGAAGGAAATAGACAGGAAATCCAAGCAAACTATCTTATTTTCCTTGAATTTTGCTTCACAGATACCTACTTTTTAAAGATATTTACTACTTTTCTAGTGAAAATTTACCTGTTGTTAGGGAAACAATAGGTTGATATTCATGATATAGTAGTTGCAAATAGCTACAGATATGTGGTGTAGGTTTTACATTAACTATATGTAAACAGTGTGCATGGAGTGGAATATCATATTATCATGCACATTATTTTTGTAAAATCCAGATACAGGTGCAAATGTGCGGCTTTTATGGCTTTCAGTCCTTAAAAGGAACTGTAGCCCTTCTCCCCATCAGGCTGGAAGTGTGGGCTCCAGTGAGAAAACAGCTGTGCTGGTTTAAATGATTCAACTGGCAAGCTGGCACAGTTCAGGTTTCAACACTTGATTCCCCCCCCCCAGGCAAGACATTACTGGCGTAAAATTTTGCATTGATTTGTATTATAGTTGTATGATGTTCTTAAAATACAGAATCAGGGATGAGTCAGTTTTTAAGGTTGATGGTGCTGGAATCTATCTTGGGTCAGTAATTTTAGTATAAAATAACTGATCAAAATAGAATATGTTTCCCACGCCTAACTCTTAATTTGATTTAAACAAAATGTGTGTCTCTAAGCTAATACGGCTTTTTAAACATTTTTTTAAAAAAAGAAGCAGCAGGACTATTTAACTGATTCTTCATCCAGTTTCTGGACCTGATCATGAAACTTCCAGATCTGTTGCTCTGTTCCTTACTAGGGTTTCCAATATATCATCTGCAGAGTAACCATTAAAATGTAAATGCATTGACCAGGGAGACAAGGTATCCATGGTTTCCGTCTGTTATCACAGAAAAGAAAGCGCTGGTATAAAGAAGCTTCATTGTATATATATGTAGGCAAATAGCCATTTGAATCATATCTGGTGTTAAATATCTGGCTTAGGATATTCTTCATGTTTATAATGTTACAGAATATCTGTTCCAAGCAAGTAGGAAAGTGAGTACAGATATAACATTTTAAAAGCTGTGGAAGAGGCTTGAAGATATCTTTGGCACCTTCTGCAATGTTTCTTTTTAAATAGTGAATTTGTATTCAAGTAACTGCCAGTTCAAAATGGTTTTTCTTATAAACAAGTATAACAATTTTTGGTGGGTGAAATATTCATCCACTTACAAGCAGCAACCACATTCTCTACCTGCTAAACTACTTTTCCCTTTACCTATAAGATGCCAGAATGAGGCAGGAAGCCTTCACTCTGTTTTCATTTCCATCATCTTGTATCCAGGTCTCATAAAATATTGGTGATATTTGCTGTCATTTGCTATGGTTGTTATCACATGGGGGAAATTGGAAGGTCAGTGCAGTGTGATCCCGGATGCAATCATGCGGATTCACATTATTGCGTGAGAGGTTATCACACATAATCAAAGTCAATGCTAGGTCAATTCGAACCCAATTCAGGGTCAACTGAGGGATGTGTGAATTTGGGGAAATACAAAATTTACAAATCTTGTTCCACTCCAAAGTTGCATTCAATTTATGTTTGGCAGGTATGAAACGCATGTCTCAGTCACCCTTGGATTGCCTTCGAATCAGACTACAATTCCCAAGCTCCTTTGCTGGCTGCAGCTTTCTCTCCTGTGCTCCCTGGCTGCTGTGAAGGCAATTGTGCTGCCTATTGTGTGTGTGTGGGGGGGGGAGATATCCCAAAAGTTAAAATACCAGCACCAAAGTCCGCCTTTCCTCCCTCCTTCCCTCCCAGTGTGGGGGGCTTTTCTCTCCTCCCAGAGTTGTTCTGGAGCTGTTTTGGGGATGAAGCAGCCCTCCCTCCCCACAGTACACACACACACACACACACAGCCTCCCTCCCTCCTCCTTTCAGCCCTTTCTGTCTCTTTCCCTTTGCAAAACTCATCCTCTCCAACTAGAGGGGAGGGAATGGCTCTCTCTTTCGCTCTTGAGACCCTGTCACAGGGCTTTCTTGGCAGGTTTATTCAGATGGGGTTTGCCATTGCCATTTTTCCCCCATTGCCATTTTCTGAGGAGGCTGAGAGCATGTGTCTTGCACCAGGTCACTCAGTGGGATTCGATCCCTGCCTTCTAGAGTCATAGTCCAATGCTCAAATCAAGTACAAGGTTGCTTCAGACTGGTTTTGAATTGGTGAATTGACTAAATAACATGAAATAAGGGATAATGAATGAACAAATAATGTAAATTGCATAATAACATGAAATAAAGGGCAATGAATGAACAACGTGAATTGCCTAAATAATGTGAAACAAGGGATAATGAATGAACAAGTAATGTGAATTGCGTAATAACGTGAAATAAAGGGTAATAAATGAACAAATAATGTGAAACAAGGTAAAACCACAGGAACCAGAGGCAAGCCCCGCCAGAAGTGTAAAAAGGTCACGATCTGATTCTGCTCTCACTGCACATGTGCTAATTCGAATTCTAGACTACAAAGGGTACATACTCATATGATAACTTCTTTTGCATTCACACTACTTTGGCTTTTGGATGGGCACTGTGTTCTTCTGTGGTGTGATAACCATCCACCATACCTGTGTTCATTTCTGAATTGGCCCTACTTTCTTTTCTTTCGAAATTGGGAGACATTCCTCCTGTCCGATAGCGTTCTATGTGACACTGTCATAGTGCAAATTAGACTCAAAGCAGAACATTTATCTGAGTCTAACCTGGCTGCATGGCAATATCAGCTAATGAGCATGGATGATAGACAGACAGACAGACAGACAGACTAGCAGAGTACAGTCACTCTCAATGTGAGCATCATAATCTGTCTGTGAAAAATTGGAAAGAGTAAGCAAGATTTTCTGAAAATACCTACAATCTTCACTAACCTATGTGAACTAAATAAAATTAAAATCTGTTTTCTTAGATGTACTACACTCAATCAGATAGACTAAATAATATTTTAAATGTACTAGATGGCATTGGTTCAAATTAAAGCTGGGTTCTCAATTAAACTTTAGTATGCTTAAATCTGTTTCGCTGGATCAATGGGACAGAAGTGTGGACAACCTTGGCTAGATTACAACTGCCATGTCTATGTGTTACATATTCAGTAATTTATGAAAAGTATTAGAAGTTTGAATGATGGAAAGAGCTAAAAAATCTGCACTGGGGCTGTTTAAATAAGGCACCAAAAGAAAATCCTTTGTTATACATAGTCAGTGACCTGAAACATTAGACTGTTGGTTCCTGGTTTGTTGATATGTTAATGTGAAGTAATTATTCCAGTGAATTGAAGCTGAAAGTCAACATGTATATTCATTAATTCAGAATAAGCACTCTCATTGTTAATCACAGTTGGGAGATCTATTTTCAGAAAGCAGACTGAGAACCTTCCCATCATGCTTTGCTAACCATAACATTTGATCACTTTTAATGTTATCTTTAAAAGTCCCAAGGAGGAAATATTTATGATAATGTTTCTAAGCATTTCATATTGCAAAAAAGAGAGGGAAATAATTATATCATATATCTCTTGCTTTCAATCAAGAATGAATGCAATATATCATTTATTATAAACTGCCGAGTGTAATTTCACACCACTTTACCATTTGGGGAATTATACTAAACACCAGAATAATTCTCAATTTTGTAATCAGGAAGCATTACTTTAATTAAACCTTTAATGCATTATGAAAATCTCATTTTGGCTATGCATAGGGAAAAGCTATGATTTCAGGGTTCATCTCTATAAACAAAGGTTAATGGGTGTGCTCTTCTGGAAGAAGAGCTTTGGTAGTATTTAATCTTCATTTAGCTGTAAAAATGTGCTGGTCGTCCTGGCTAACAGTGTATGGACTGTTTTCCCCGAACAATTTTTTTTCCTGTTAGATGGGCAGAATGCACAAAAATAAATACTGTGATCGAGTCCGTATATACTAACTTCCTTTTCAGCATTGCCTTTAATATATTACATTGTTCAGTCATTCTCAAAATGTGGCATTCATTACAGTATAATTGTGATAGGGTTATATGCCTTCAAGTCATTTCCGATTTATGGTGACCCTATGGCAAACCAAGAATTGTCATGGCACAATTTGTTCCAAGGGGGGGTTGCCTTTGCCTTCCTCTGTGGCTGGGAGAGTATGATGTGCCCATGGTCACCCACTGAGTTTCCATGGCTCAGTGAGGATTCAAATCCTGGTTTCTAATCTGTAGCCCAGTGCTCAAACCACTACAACACTAGAGGTTGTTATTTGGTTAAAATTATGTTCATTGGTACTCAACCACAAAGACAAAACATAATTTAAAGCAAAGGTTTCCCTGTTCTGTATCTGCTGAAAAATGCTTTCCCCTAATTTTGAGGATTTGTATCAGGCCTTAGATATGTTACACAATGGCTGTGACAATTGTGAGTACCCAATAGCAAACCAGTTCTGGAAAACAATTACCAGATGTAGACTCCAATTTCCTGAAAACAATTGCATTTTTTATGTAAGCAAGCAAAATGGCCTAGTTCTGCATATGCCACCTTCTCTTTGCAACCTGCTTATCATGTGCTAGGTAGAATGAAAGTGACTGTAATGGCCCAGTAAACATTAATAGCCCATTAATGGACTTCAATGGGCCAGTAAACAGTAAAAGGGATGCGGTGGGTCGAGTGATTGAGACACTAACTTTGTTGATTGTAAGATCGGCAGGTTGGCACTTTGAGGGCCGGTGCCGCATGATGGGGTGAGCTCCCATCACTAGTCCCAGCTTCTGCCAACCTAGGAGTATGAAAGCATGCAAATGCAAATAGATAAATAGGTACCACTCCGATGAGAAGGTGAACAGTGTTCTGTGCAATCATGCTGGCCACATGATCACAGTGTAGTATCTGACAACCCTAGCTCTTCAGCGTAATAATGGAGATGAGCACCACCTCCTATGGTCAGACACAATTTGCAACCTTGTCAACGGGGAATACCTTTACCTTTAAACATCCTGGGATCCCTTCTGTGAGTTGGCAATAGGGAAATGTGATTTAGATTATTCTACTAAAAATAGCAGCTTCAATTGATGTAATGGACACTTTGTATAAAAATGTGTTTTTGTCACGCTACCTCTTTTGAGTAATAGAGTTTATTTGGTTCTAAAAATCACAATTGAGAAAGTATAGCAATTTACCAATATATGTTTGTGCTTTTTGTGTGCCTTCAAGTTGTTTCCTTCTTATGGTGACCCATCATGGGGTTTTCTTGGCTTTTCTTTGTTCAGAGGAGGTTTGCCATTGCCTTCCCATGAAGCTGAGAGCATGTGACTTGTCCAAGGTCACCCAGTGGGTTTGCATGGCTAAGTGGTTTTACATGGCATGTACCAACATGTGTAATCCTAACAAAATCAATGCTATAGCTGCCTTTTGAGAGCAGAAATCACTCCTCAGAATTGTACTGCCATAGTACCTGTATCTGTGGTGGTTATGAACTATAAAAACAGACCATAAAATGTTATCAAAGTACATTTTTAGCTAGTTCAGTCTTGAATGTATCCAAAAATAAGATTGCACTAAATTTACTAACTGAGTCAATGGAATCCCAACTTGGCCATGAAACCCACTGGGTGACCTTGTGCAAGTCAGACATTCTCAACCTCATGAAGTTAACAGCAAACCTCCTCTGAACAAATCTTGCCAAGAAAGCTCATGATATGTTCACCTCAGAGTCACTAGATGTTGGAAACTACTTGAAGGAAACTACAACAATATAATAGTATAAACATATTTTCTTTGTACAGTTTGGAAGTAACATAAAGTGTTCTTTATTCTTTTCTCTGTAACTTTATTATAGTGAAAAACCCAAGTGCTTTAAGTCTAGTCAGTATCATGTTTTTTTCGTTGTATGTACAGTGTTGCAATAAATCTCACATATACTCTATGTATGGATTAATTTGTTCTTGGTCTTTTAAAGTGCAAATTATTCCTCTCAGTATGTCCATTCTCTGAAGTGCATATTGTTTTCATCCTATAGTAATTATTCAGAAGACTTATTTCACGGAGACTGTATTAATGTAGCACTTTGAGGTTTGGCCTCCCCATGACAGCATCTGAAGTATTCTTTTTCCAGACCAACCAAGCCTAATGCTATGGTTTTCAATTACTTAGTCCACAGCTTAATGAATCTTTCAACTCATTTTAAGCCTGTTTCTATTCCACCTGCTCCCAGCTGTGTTACCAGATTCCTTTGCACATCACAAGAATGCTAATGAGAGCACGAACCAGGACTTTTGTCAGGCTCTGAGTAGTGAATAAGTGTGATATAACTGAGGTAACACTTCGCATCACATTCTTCTCAAAACAGGTTGTTGTTTTTTACAAAGCCCACCAATTCCAGCATCTACTACTACAACAAGCTTTTCCAGAAGCAATTCAAATTCATTATTAAATGAAAATATTATCTGTCTTGCAGCTTTGTTTTCCCTTGATAGGTTCTTTGTATATTCAGATACAAAAGAATGTCACAATAGTTGGCTGTAGTTTGCATTCACAATGCTTCCCATTAATTCACCCATCTGAAATGTAGGTTGTCCTTTTTTTCTTCTCCCTGTCATTAGGATTATTGTAAATTAGATTACATTAAAATCAATTTAGCAAGAAAATCAAAATTGTTGTAAGGAATTCATGCAGAAGACCACTATATGCACAGGGTGTGACCTCACAATTAGATTTGCATGGTTCTTTACTCAGTCTTTGAAAAGATCTAATAGCTTTCTGCAAGCATCTGCCTCCACCCCACTTTGTAAAGCACTCTGTTAGCTCAAGAAGGAACCCCTGCTGAATTCAGAATACCAGAGCAGAATGTTTTATATATCTAATAGCATCTATCTAGCTCTAATTCAATGCAGCATCCAGGAACAATGTTTATATAGTAAGTCTGCTGCATACCACAACATCCCAATTGGTTTACGTTGCAGAAGAAAACATGAAAACATCATAGATGGCATAGTTCTTACATGCAGAGGTACAGAACCTCTTGCAATAGACACTATGCACTCTCTACAGCAACCCATTCAGAACTGAAGATATATTGCAGGCCTCAGTTGTAAAGTTTCTAGTACAATGAGATTGTCCCTCACCTCCAGCAATACCACAAAATCAAGTTACATGCCCACACCACCTGTAAGGATCTGTAAGAGTCTAAAGAGCCTGTATACCAGACTGCTATGCCATACCACACTGGCTTTTAGACTCTTACAGACGGTGGGGTCATGGAACTTGATTTTGTGTTAAGAAGGGAAGACTTTGTGGTATAAACATCCGAGTGTTGGACAACTCTACAGACTAGGGGTCAAATCCCTGGTCAGCAATGACAACCCACTGGATGACTTTGGGCAAGCCATGTTTTTTTCTGCCTCTGAGAAAGGTAAAGGGAAAACTCCTCTGAACAAATCTTGCCAAGAAAACACTGACAGAGTAGCTTTAGGTTGCCGTAAGTCGGAAATGACTTGAAGGCATACTGTGTGTGTGTGTGTGTGTGTGTGTGTGTGTGTGTGTTATGCTCTCATTAAGAACATTTACATCAGTTGAACATAAATGGTGTCCATATGTTGAAACAGGAACAATTTTCAGTCCATTAATCAAAATCAAAATTGGGAACAGTCTTAGGGATAGCATTTCAACACTGAGTGTCTCTATAAGCACAGGACAGGGCCAAGGCAAATTTTGTGAGACCAGATGTAATTCTTTCCAATTTGGAGATTTCCCCACAGTTTAATTCTATGGACATCTGTACCCCAGTTGCAAGTGCTTTCATGTGATTTTAACTTGGAGAAGAGAAGATAGAAAGGTGATATGACAGCCATCTTTAAATGACAGCCATTACAGAAATAATTGAAAGGATGCCATGTTAAAGACTGTAAGCTTGTTTTCTGCTGCTCCAGAGACTAGAACATTAACCAGTGGGTTCATATTAGCAGAGATTCATTAGGGAAAAAATTTATTAGGAATAAATTCCTGTCAGTAAGTGCTGTTTGAAATGGACTACCTTAGAAGGTGATTTACTCTACTCCATTAGAGATCTTTAGACATAGGTTGGATAACTGTCTCTCAGGAGTGCTTTAGCTATCTATTTCTGCATAAGGAGGTGAATGAACAAGATGGCCCTTGTTGTCTCTCTCAACTATATGATTCCATGGGCTGCAAAGCACTCAAAAACATGCAGCACTTCCCAGATACCAAACCAGAGCTCAGTGCCAGGCATATATTCATTAGTCAGTCTCAGGCAACATCTTTCTGGACTTTGAATATGACTTATCTCTCATCACAGACAGAATAGCAGAAGAATGTGGGTCTTAATAGCAGAAAATCTAGCAGAAGAATGTGGGTCAGATGAGGCCTACATGTGCCCCCAGGCCAAAGGCTTCCTTGTTCCTGATTTAAAACATAAAAAAGCAAACAACAGACTGTGCAGAAATTGTCATGCCCAGACTGAGTGTGTGGAAGACACTGAGAGCCCAGGGGACATGCCAGGACTGTAGCTGCTCCAGCAGCCTCTTGAGGTAAGCTTGCAGCCAAAACCAAGACCAAGTTCCCAAGAGCAAGGTTTCCCTCCACATGAGCCAAACTTGCCAGTGCCTGCTCCCACAGGAAAAAAAGAGACAACTGCATTCTCTGGGTTAAGTAGAAGGCAGTCTAATAACCAGGTGCACCTGCAAGATACTGATGGGCTATAAATATTCCAGCACCTCCTTTGGTCCATCATGGTCAACAACCATCCTTCATGCCCACAAAACAGCTTGCTATTGCCTTAAACTTTGACTGATTGCTTGGACCTGGATTACTCTCTCGGATTTTCCCGTCAAACCAGCTATATTGGACTGGCTGAAGCCTTGTTACAAACCTGGACTGGATTATATGACCACTGCTTTTCCTGTCAATGACTTGATGAGACAAGCTCCCTTTCAGTGCTTGAAAATGCTGAAAGCATGGACTGAAGGTTTGGCTAGCCTCCCAAGGGCAAAACAGGACAGAAATCAATATTGTATCTACTAGAGGTGACAGTATTGAAGAGAGGGAACAGCACATGAACATTTTCTTTCTTTTCTTTCTTTAAAATGCAGAAACTAAATTTACTATGTTTCCAGGCATTGTGTGATTATTTATCTGATATTTGATTTGATATTTTTAATTGTTGCCTGCTTATTTGATCTAATTCTATTCTGTATTATTACCTGTTGTTTTATATGTATTTTGTAAGCCATTGGCAGGTTTCATTTTTATCAATTTTATTAATTGTATGTACAGTGCTGTGCAAATTTACAGCACTATATAAATAAACATAATAATAAACATAAAATAATAATAATAATAATAATAATAATAAGTGTTCACTAGATGCATTATTTCTTTAGGAAGAGCGGTTTAAACAGAGGGGAAAGGACCACTATTATAATGCTGGAATATAGCTGTATGCAGGGACTATATATCACTTGGTCTCTAATTTCCAGGAAGGCAACATCTTAATTACTATTTCTTAGAAATATTGTCTGTATTACAAGTCACTGTAACTATATTTCACAAAAGTTTTTTAAAAACCACAAAAATCAAATTTAAAATAGAATTTTCTTGCCTCCATTTCAGGAACATGATTCTGCTCTGTTTCATTTGTTAATGTCCTGTTTGGAATAACAGTACAATCCTACCATCATCACCATCTACTCCATCCAGAAAGGTGTACAATTGCTATTGGCAGTTGTCCTGCCAGCAGAACATCTCCACCTGCAAATGGAGCCAGGGGAGCGAGCCTTGGATCACTTGATGCAAATCTAATCCATTCTTCCAGATTGGTCCAGTAAGGGACCATACACTAATCCATCTGTGGCACTACCATGGGATAATTCCCTCCCTTTATGACCAAAAGTTCAGATTGAACCTGTCCACTACATAGAACCAATGTCCACTACATAAAATTAGAAGGAAAATTGTCCTCTGACTTTCAGCCCTGGCCCAATAAGATTTACATCTAAATAAATATATAAACTAGGTTATGCTGTTCATGACTGTGTTTCCTTTTACTGATGTAGTTCTGTATATAGTTGGCAGATGAAAGGGAAATCAAGGCTGTGTGCATAGCTTGTGCCCCTGACTTTTTCCCCTTCATACAATTTTTTAATCAGAACCTACATATATACAAACAATATGAGTTCTGCAAGCACAATCTGTATCTTATAAAATATTGAATGGTCCAGTCAGATAGATAATGTACAGCCCCTTAGGTCCAAAACACACTACAGAAATAATCCATTTTGAGACTGCTTTAACTGCCCTGGATCAGTGCTAGGGAATTCTGGGAACTGTAATTTTATGAAACATTTAGCCTTCTCTGGTAAATAGCTCTGGTGCCACAATAAACTACAATTTCCAGAATTTCCTAGCACTGAGACAGGTCAGTTAAAGTAGTCTCAAACTGGATTATTTATACAGTGTGTTTTGGACCTTTGTCCATCATACTCATCATATTAACAGGCATATGATCAGGTACATAAACAGATGTATAGCAATTCTAAGTTGGCTGATAGCCTGACCAGGATGTTATGCGAAGAGACTTCATGAGTTATGGACAACAGGGAGAGCCACTGATTAAGCATGCCACAACAAAAAAATGTTGAAAGTTGTAGTGTTGTGGAAGGTTTAGGGGGAAAAACATAGAAAACCCCCTTACTTTTGTTACACAAATTCACCAGAGGACACTGAGAAGTTTAGTCCTTTGCCTTCTTCTGAAGCTGAGAGTGTGTGCCTTGCCCAAGATCACCCAGTGGGTTTCCATGGCTGAATGGGGATTCAAATCCTGGTTTCCAAAGTCCAATTCTCAAATCACTACACTATGCTGGCTCTTGTACCCTGTACTTAAACTTTCATCTTTAACGTTCCCAAAATGTCCAATATTTTAAAATATAAAATATTCATTCCTGACCAAAGAATGAAATTTCTGATAAACCTTGAATTAAACAGATTAAATTTTTAAAAACTGTCTGCATAAACAATTTGATGGATTTTGTGTGGCATGTGCCTGATAGTCAAAATGAAGTACCAATTAAACTCTTTCTGTCATACTGTACATATTTCCAGCATTTATTATTATTATTGTTGTTGTTGTTGTAAGAGGATTCTTGCTCTATTCCCACTTAAGCTTTTGTTTTCAGGTTTTGGTATAATAAGCAGTAAGTTTTTATACCAAGTAGGGAGTGACAGCAGGGAAGCAATATGCAAGACATATTTGCATCTTTTACAAAACTGCAAGAAGGGGGAAATGTTCAAATCATCATGTTTTCAATTTCCTATTGAAAACTTCTTTTCCTAGGATAAAAGATAAATATTTTTTTCTTTCCTTCCTGTTTTTTCTTATTATTATTAACAAATGTGCAGTAGGAAAAAAGCTAAATGTTCACACATTTTCCTAGCTATATAACAGAAATATGGGATCCAATATGGGCATCTCTTCATTTTCCATGTTACAGAAACTTCTGGCATTCTTCTTTGATTAATGAGCCAATCCAGCCTAAAAAAAACAACATGTGTGTTGCATACTTTCATGTTGTTTCCAACTTACTGTGACCCTAATGCAAACTTATAAAGGGGTTTTCTTGGCAAGATTTGTTCAGAAGGGCATTTTCTGTTGCCTTCCTCTGAAGCTGAGAGAGTGTGACTAGCCAAAGGTCACCAAATGGGTTTCCATTGCTGAGTAGGGATTTGAACCCTCATCTCTTTGAATCCTAGAGCAATACTCAAACCAACACACAATGCTGCCTATTTTGTAAAAGGTTATCAGCAATAATTAAAATTAATGGCTCCATTCTCCCAGCTCAAATATTAAGAGGCTTCATTGCGAGTCTTTATACAGAAGAAGATGCTTTCTTCTCCATCATGGATATGCTGCTCATTCAAAAGTTCCTCATACAAAGTTTCACCCAACCTCCACACATTTTTTCAGAAAAATTATCATCCTTTCCAAGAAGTGTTTCTTCAACCCATAAAAACTATAGAGCCGACACTATGATTAAAAAAGTTATTTTACGTGGCATGATACATCAGCCCTGATACAGTCTCTTGAAGTTCAAATAAAAACAGCAGGACTTCACTATCAGGCTTGCAGTTCTTAATTTGAAGCTGAGAAGTGTGGCAACATAGGTTTTCATGTACAAAACCCATTATACATGTGTAGAGTTTAATGAATTCATGGAATGGGAAACTTCCACATTTTTTTTACATTTTGAAAGACAAAGATATTTCTGACTATACTCTGTAACAGCTAGTATTGGTTCCTGTTTCATACAGAGAAGAGAACTAATGCAAAGGCTTTCTGATCGCAGTTCTTTCTCCCAGGGAACTCTTTCTTTTATTTCTATTATTTGTACATGAAAAATCCAACACAGAGATGTCATAAAATGTTCTATGAATTCATTGATTGCAGTGTTCAAGAAACAATTATGAATTTGTATATTTTGAAAACATTATATTTACTTAAAGAGGGTTTTTTTTATTTGATTTCATGGAATCATAGAGTTGGAAGATACCACAAGGGCCATCTAGTTCAACCCCCTGCTATGCAGGAACTCTCAATCAAAGCAAAGATTTGTTGCTGTCCGTATGTGTTGCAAAAACCTAGCAACAAATAACTACCCAAAATCCAACTCTGCAAAATCCTGCCTTTTTAGTGAGATTTAAGTTAAAACATGTGTGTACTTTAAAAAAAACAGGTTTCTACAGCATTATTGTGATTTACCATAGAAACATGTTGAGGCCAAGTTGCATTTTGAATTGGTTTCCCTATATCAAGCATTTTCTATACTATCTTCTCTCTAATTGAAAGTTCTAAGACTTTACCTATAAAATACATGTTGACAGAACTTACACTACTGAATTATTTTGCTTTTTTGGGACTACAAAACCCATGTGCTTGCAGGGTTTACTTATTTATTTTTTTGCTCATAAAACATCTCATACTTCACCCCCTCCCCAAATTATAATGTGTCTCATTATATTTTCTATTGAATTTCATTTATGAGGGTGTAGTGAGAGTGTACCCTTAAGGGAGAGAGCTGAGGGGGTTAATGAGGACCAGGTGGAGACGCTGGGTCAAGAGGCGGGGTCAGAAGGAGGAGGAAGGGAGGAGCCAAAGGGTATAAGAGAAAAAGGAGAGAGGCGCCCGGGAGAGAGGGAACGTGACAGAAGAGGAGGTCGGGGAGTCGCGGTCGGTGAAGGGATAGGAGAGGTAAAGCGAAGCCTAGTAAGAGACGGGGCGCCGGCGGTGCTGCAGAGAAGGTCGGGCATATGGCGGAGAGGGCCCCATGAGGAGGTGCGCCTGAGGGACCCTAGGGAAGAAGGGGAGTTTCCCTTTGTAGGTACGGAAGGGTGGGCCCAAGGAAGGAAAGAGACTTTGGAAGGGGAGTGGTGGGACTCTAAAGGGAAAAAGTGGCAAACTGGCCCAGAACCCAGGGACAAGGAAAAAGCGGACCTAGAGCCCCTGGAGAAACACTGTGGAGGACAACCCTCAGCACAGCGACAAGCGAGGGAAGAAGACGCTGGAGGTGGCAACGCGTGAGGAAGCAGGCCGAAGGGCCTATAGTTAAACCCGAAGGTCTTAGAGTCACCTGGGTAGTTGTTGGTTGGTTGTTGGGACGTTACAAATAAAAGTTTCTGTTTTGCTGCAACTTGCCTGAAAGTTTGTTGCCACGTGCGGCTTGAAAGGGAAGGAGCAACACGTGGGCCTCTCACCATGCAGCCAGCAAACACAGCCCCGCCCACAGAGGGTATGACAGTCAGATCTAAGTAAGGTTAATGCATGATGATTTAATCAGTTTTTATAGAGATTTTTGCATCTATTGTCAACTCAAAGTGATATTCATCAAATAAGAAAAAATGTGAACATTAAATTCAAACATTAAAATAAACAGTTGAAGTGGCCAGTTTGCCATCTTGATGAATGGATGGATCTTTAATAAGCATACACCACATCTCTATTGTCATGTCCTGAATATCAGGGAGTGGACAGTCTGAAAGATGCTATTGTAGAGTTCCCCACAAAGGTGACCAAAATGGCTAGAAGGTGCAAGATAATCCCTTTGTGAGAACAACTGTAAATAATAGTCACAAATGTTCTTATCCTTGATTTTAAAAATTGCTTCCATGTATCTTGGTGTGTTGTGTACATTTGGCAAAAAAAAAAGTTTGTGAAGAAAACATTGTATTTTGTAGCAGTCAGATGTTTCATGCAAAAATATGTTGTATGTTTGCAAAAGGCAATATTTTCCACAAATTAGTATATGGTGTGCAAAATTTTTGTGCTAATTAATTTGTGTGAAAATTCATCAAAATGTACAAAAGCTCTCATAATCTCACCAATTGAGAAGAATATTCCAGAATTTTTTTTTCATTCTTGTGGTCTGTGAGAGAGGGTTCAAATTCCATGTTTTATGGTTGCTCGCAGCATATAAACACAGTGTATACAATGGCTGGGAACATGTTTTGTATACACTTTGAGCAATAAGTAATGTAAGAAAACTGTTTTTAAAACTAAGCATACAATTCTCCTCTCCAAATAATTAAATTTTAACACTCAGAGCTAATTTTTTCACAGCTATGTGTGGAACATCCTCTTTAGTCCCATTACTATATTGTAATTATCACATATTCTTTCTCTGTTTTCCCCTGCCCCATTCCCCATTCCCTGTTTCACTGTTTTTATTTTAAGCTTTATAAATCTCTTTGGCACAGTGATCTGCCAAAGTTGTTGCCTGTAAAATGTTACGTAAATAGAGTCAATATATACATGTTTTTCTGTTCATTTAATATCTGTCCTGAATAATGTCTTTAAGACCAAGAAAATCTGAAAGACAGCCTAAATAAAATAGTGCAATGTAATAATATTTAAGATTCTTTTACTCCTCAAGGACTGCATGTTGTCCTTTCCCCACCAAGGCTGTAAGAGTTTTCAGTATCAAGAAACAGAGTAGAATTTGGTTTGTTCCAGAGACACCTGAACTTCAGGTGTTCTGTTGCCCAATGGCACTTGAATATGCTGTTGACTTGATAATCTGTTAGCTGGCTGTGCCTAAGTATGTTAACATCTGTTCCAAAGAAGCATAAGGTGTAAAACATGTTTTTAAAGATCAGTTTGCTACACATAGCAAAGCACTGGTGAGAGTTTCTTGCCATATGTGTTGAAACAGCTTGTTGTTGTTTTGGGCCTTCAAGTCATAAAATATGTCATAAAACATGTACTAATAAACAACAAAATGTCTCCCACTACAAATTTCTCCAAGGCAGAGCAGAGACAAAGCTGTCTTGGAAACCCATAAAAAAAATAAACTTAATCCACTTAACCTTTGAAAATCAATTCAAAGAGGACTTAATACATCTATTACTTTAATTAAAGTTCTTCCCAGTTCATAAATTATCTATTTGGCACTTCAGTGATGCCAGCAATTGTCAGGAAGTAAGAAAGGCCAAAGTGTCCTTCCTGAAGACCAAGGTTAATATGCTCTGGGGACAAAAAGTCTTTCCTCTCAGTGGGGTTACATCAAGGGAGTGCATATGTACTTATGTGCAGATGACATATCTGAATTTCTAAATGAATAATGACATCCGTCTCAGACCTTTAGGTATTCATCTGCTTCATTATGACATTGAAACATAATAGCTATAATTTTTAAAATCAGTCAGTCAAATTACGAGTGTATGATTCAACTATTTTAGGCTGGCAAATAAGATCACAAAATTTAGTAGCCAACAAAAAATTCCACTAGACCAGCTCTCTGACAGCATGCCATTACTGAACTTGCAAAATCCCTTCAAATGCTCTTCTGTGACCCTAAGGTGTAATATCAGCTCTTCTACACAGTCTAAAGAGCAGAGACAAAGGCCAGTTCTATCAGGCAGAGTGAGATGACTGCTTCAAGTATCAAATTTCGAGTGTAATAAAAGGGCAGAAAATTGTTGGGCATTTATTTTATTCTTTATATATTTTTACTAGTGAGAGAGAGGGGGCACAGTTGTGGGATGTTCTGACATATGTGTCAAAATATCCTCAGGAAGCAAAATGTCTTGGTCCAGCCATGCCAACGTCATTTGCTCAAATACTTTCTAGGCCCTATAAAGATTATCACTTAGCACAGCATATAACTGAGATATCAACGCTCCAGAATATCACAGAAATTGTCTCCCTCACATGCTGCCTCATCAGTAGGAATTGAGAGTGTGGGGGACAAAAAGGATTAAAGCTTTTCAGTTATTTTCACTGCTGTATTTCGCTATATTTTATGGTAGGTCATGGGATAAGATCCTTGACAGCAGCTGCCTCCCTGAGGCTACTCATTTTTTACTGTAAAATGTCTGTTCTGCGTGCTGAATTACACTGCAGTCACTTGCCCCAAAATGTTTGCCCAGGATATGCGCAACCATTTATGTCCCCAAATGTTATTGGCTCCTCTTATGCGAGCATAGAAAATGCTAGCAGAGACATAGGGCTTTATCACACAGATTTTTAAAATCAGAATTAAAGATGGATAATAGTGCTATCACATGATGCTGCCTCCAAATTGTTGCCACTGTGCTTCTAAAGCATGGTTAGGTTGCCATTGATGGGGAATATCCATCAATAAAGATCCCAGTCATCCTGCTGTGGGATGAGTTCTCTGGTACAATAAATTTCTTCAGCTGCAGAGCCTCCTCCTCTCTCACCCTCTTGAATTTTTGGCCAACATCTGGAATAGACAAATGGTCAGTGCAATGAACATGATCACTCTTCCCTATCATGGTATGGATCCAAACTGGGTCCCTGGTTTTTCAGGGAACTGGTGGAAAGGAGACAAGTAAAAAAGAGACTAGAGCACTGTTGGCAGAAAACTCAAAGTGGGTGTGATTGAACACTAGCTAAAGAATACCCAAGGGCCTACTCTGGGACAATACAAGCAGTAAAAGCAAATTTCTTTTCTACCTCTTTTGCCTCTGCAGGGAGTTGGCCAGTGGAAGTGTTTTGAGTGACCCATGAGAGGACAATCCAAACCACTTTACAACCCAATGCAAACAACGTGGCTGACACATTGCAGATAAAATCGTTTTCATCCATTCTGACTTGAATGCTATAATTGATAATGATTCAGTTGATGTAACTCTGGCTCTAGCTTGTCCAGTGACAATTCATACTTTTCCATTTGTACAACCCAAGGATGTGAACAGGATTCTTGGAGAGATGAAAGTCAGGAACTTTCTGGCAATAAGGGCTTTTCGACAATGGAACACACAAGGGACGTAGCTAAGATTTTGGGAAGGGGGGGGGGGGGCCCCGCGCAAAGACCCCCCATTAAAAGGGAGCTTGGGTGGGGCGGCCCAGCAGCAAAAATCTTTCATTTTTCTAATGGAAAGGGGGGGGTCCGGACCCCAAGAACCCCCCTCCTTGGCTACGTCCCTGAACACACTCCTGCAGAGAGTGATGGAGTCTCCTTCCTTGGAGATCTTTAAACAGAGGCTAAATGGCCATCTGTCAGGTATGCTTTGATTGAGAGTTCCTGCATGGCAGGGGTTGGATTGATGGCCCTTGTGGTCTGTCCCAACTCTATGATTCTACCACATATGTGTTAGATCCTTGCCCTTCCTGGCTCATTAAAAAGCCTAGAGATGGACTGGTTGAGTTGATAAAGGAAGTGGTCAATGCCTAACTAAAACAAGACAGAGTTCCAGCTTGTCCAAAGGAGGCTATTACAAAATCAGTACTAAAAAGTAGCTCCCTGGATACCACCATTCTGAACAATGTTCATCCAGGCTCAGTTTTTTGGCCAGCTTTTTGATCATGTGGTGATCTTCCAGATCCAGGGCTTTTGAATTAGACAGACTATCTAAAGCCATTTCAACCCGGTTTCAGTCCTTGTTTTGGGACTGAAATGGCTTTGGTCACCTTGGTGGATGACCTACTCTGGGAACTAGACAACTGGAATATATCACTGTTGGTTCTTCTAGATCACTCAGCATCTTTTGATACTATCCACCATGGTTGCCTTCTGGGTCACCTTGCTGAGCTAGAACTTGGAGCCACTGTTTTACAGTGGCTTCATTCCTTCCTGCAGGGGAAAACCCAGAAGGTGGTGCTTGAGGACTCCTGCTTGATCCCTTGGCCATTGGCCTGTGGACTCAGTTCTGTCCTCTGCTGGGAGAGGTTGTCCAGAGTTTTGAGGTTCAGTGCCATTAGTATGTGGCTATTATTCCTTTCCATCACAAGTCAAGGAATATGTTTGAGTCCTAACTGATGCCTGTCATTAGTAAGGGACTGGATGAGGGCAGACAAATTGAAACTTAACTCAGACAAGATGGAAGTGCTCCTACTCAACCAAAAAGCAGATTAGACAATAGGGATTCAGTCTGTGCGGGACATGGATGTAGAGTCCTCCCTCCATATTCATGGGGGTCAGGGGAATGAGACCCCACAAATATGGAAAAATTGTGATTAACTCCACCCACCCCACCCCACTCAGAAGTCAGTTAAAGAGAAGAGTGAGCAGGGAAAGAGGAGCAAGGGTGCACACTCCTTTTTTCCTACTCTCCCACCTCTTTAACTGGCTCCATGTCCCTTATCCTCCCCAATCCTGTCCCTGGGCAACCCAAGAAAAGGATCGGGGAAGAGAAGGCAAGAGGTGCCTTGGCCCCTCCCAAACCCTTTTCCTCCTTGATCCTTTCCCTGGGCAGCCCAATTAAAGGATTGGGGTAGAGAATGCAAGAGGTGCATTCACCCCTCCCAGAGCTTCTCCTCCCCAAACCTGGTCCTCTCCTTGGGCTGTCCAGGGATAGGACTGGGGAGGAGAAAGGGCTTGGGGAGTGGGGCAAGACACCTCTGGCCTTCTCCTCCCTGATTTCTCTGTGGCCTGCCCAAGAAGAGATTGGGCAGGGAAAGAGAGGAGGTATACCCACATTAGTGGCCTTGTCCTCACAAATAATCGAAACCATGAGTCGCAGGGCTGTGAATATTGAGGACCAACTGTATTCCTTTATTCATCCCCTGAGCCAGAAAACTCAGTTTCCAGCAATGGCTGGGAGTGTCAAACTGCATTATTTGTGCACTGCAGATTAGACCCAAGTTTTAACCTAGTATCTGGTTCAAAAACTTTCAGTACAAAGACATATTGCAGATGTTTTAATAAACTGTTGGCAAAGACATCTGTACATTTCCAGAGTTTTTTGGATTTTTTGTTTGTTTTTATTTTATTGATAATTGCATTTCATTTGAATACCAAATAATCAACATTGCATACATTGATGGTACTTCGTGGATGAATGAATGAATGAATGAATGGCCAATTGGATTATAACATAGATAAATAATTAAGAATATTAAGCTAAATTCTGCTGAGAGGAACAGTGATGATGTCATATATAGCTGTGTCAGCTGCCAGAAATTTGGCTGTGATCTTGTCCCAGAAATGTCAGGATGTTGTGTCATTCCTTGTCTAAATGGGAATTTTGGTTCCACCCCAAAATTTAAGCATTGTGATCAATACATCAAATGAAAATAAATTATCACACATTTGAAAATTGAAACATATTCAAAACAGATAGTGACAGAAAGACAGAGTGTTTTAAATAAGGACTGAGGTTCATAAAATTGGAGTGGGCCATTTTGTATGTACACATAAGTTAACCTTGTTTACTCACAGCAGTTTAATATCATAAATGATATCTGTTGTCATGGGTGGGATCCAGGAACCAAACCCCAATGGATACTGGAGCCCCACTGTAATCTGGATCCACTTGTTTGGGACATAACCTTCCTATCAGCAGAAAACCTGTTTGCTCTACATTCATATGGTAGCCCTTCAGATAAAGATGGCTATCTTATCACCTCTCAGTCTTATCCAGGCTAACCATACTCAACATCATCACTCAAAATAATGGTGGGAGGGATCTTAGGGATATTTAAGAAGCAGGAAAAGAATGTTTCAGATTTTTGTTTTATTGTTGCTGTTTTTCTTTTTTTGAGCCACTATGGGACATTGAGACTAAGGCTGCTGCCACACAGCCACATGCTTTAATTGACATGGCTCCATCCTATGGAATCATGGGACTTGTAATTTGTTGTGGCAGGAGAAGGCTACAAATCCCAGAATTCCATAGCATTGAGCCATGGCAGTTAAAGCAGTGTCAAACAACATTAATTCTGCAGTGTAGATGCAGCCATAGAGAATGCTTACTTTGGCAATAACATTGCTCTCATACAAATGTCTGTTCCCATGCTGTCTTTGAAAGGAGGCATTTAGTGCTACTTCTTGAAGCCCATAGAGGCATAACGCTTTTCATAGGCAAAATGGAGCCTTTGGCTATCTATGCATATTTTGATAACCCTTTGCAACAATATGTTTTTAAACTGCAGAAGTCCTTCTCTTTTGAGAGTATGAAAAGTCAATTCCCTAACATCAGAGACCATGTTTATATGGGAGGGGGAAATTTAACTTTGCATTTTCATACATAACCGAAAGGAAACTGGCAACATAATTCCTATCATATTTGCCGCCTGCTGTTCCAGTAGGGAAACCCAACCTCTGTGTGTGGTTTGTGGGTCTTGCTTTCATTTTTACTTCCTGCTGTGGCTACTCTATGGCAGTCAAAGCAACAGTAGGGGGGCAGAAAATAAAAGAAAACCCTTGTGGAAAGTGGAAACAGTATAGGCTACTGTTGTCGTTCTGAATTTGACATTTTCAGCAACCTCACAATCACCGAGGGGGAAAGAGATTTCTTTTCTGAACTTTCCCATTTAACTACAGACCTGGAGATAGGTGGCCACCTTTGTTGCTAAGAGATGTAAGAAAAAAAGCATTTTCTCACTCTGAGGAGTTTGGTGTGCTTTTAAAAAAAGATGTCAAGAGGCATCTAGAAAGGTTGTCAGTGATCTAAGATGTCAAATTAGAAGAAATGACCTACTGACTTGCATTCCCGTATGACAGTTGAGAAGGGAATTTGTCCACCTTACTTATTAAGTATAACAGGAGAAAGTCACCTGACCTTCACCTATAATTTTTTGGAAACACAAATGGGGAAATTACTTTAACATTAATAATAATAGGTGGATTTGCACTGAATGTTGAATTTCACCTATTCCTTATAAGAACTAGCACTCACCACATTACCTCAGACTTTGTAATTCTTCTTCACATCTTATATTCATGACTCTATAACAGACCCATCTTTAGAGCAGAGGTGGGGAAAGTGTGGCCCAACTTTTTTCTCCTCCCCCAAAATGTCACAAAATGCCCTCACTTTTCCCATAGAGGATTTGGCAGGCAACTCTGGGCTGTTACAGGAGGATTTGTGCTCCTATAACACCCCAGAGACGTTTTTATCCAATAGAAAATGACCCAGAAGTCTACTTTTGGATCACTTTTTATTGGAAGAAATGCCTCTATTAGGACTAAAATGGACCAGAGAAAACCAAAATCATAGTGAAACTGGGTTTTTTTTGTTTTTTATTTAAAAAAAACAAATAAAGAAGATCAAAACCAAGGTGAAATGGGTGCATAGCCTTCATCCACACTGCAGAGATTATCCAGTTTGACGCTGCTTTAACTGCCATGGCTCAGTGCTATGGTGTTCTGGGATTTGAAGTTTTTTTATGGTGCCAGAGCTCTCTGATAGAGAAAGCTAAATGCACCACAAAACTACAATTCCCAGAATTCCATAGTATTGAGCCATGGCCATTAAAATAGTGTCAAAGTGGATTATTTGTGCAGTGCGGATGCAGCCTTAGATGGCATTTAGGAAGCAAAAACATTTTTCCCCAGGAAGTACAGCAGGACGTACGTATATGGCTATCAAGGGATTTCTAGGAAGACCAATGCACCCCCTAATAATTAACAGTTCTCCATTCCTGCTTCATGTGGCTGTTTCCTATGAGATTAGAAGATTTCATTGGACAGATTTATGAGCAGCAGCTAGGAGCTAGAACTGATCTGATCTGAAGGATTTCCTTGGGGGTCATAGTGTGTAGTCTTACTCTTTATGCAGAAACAAATGAGTACCACGAATGTCACCATGAGATAGAATGCCCTACCACTCTTTCACTTAAGTGCTACATCTATGCCTGTGTTTCCAAGAAGTCTCACAATGCCTTGTTCATTTCAATTTTACAAGTGAATGCTTGCAGAATATAGAGAGCTACAGATTGTTCCTATGCTGTTTCTATGCCATTAAATAACTGTTAAAAGGAATTAATTTGGGAACTGAGAAGAGCGTAAAGCGAATAAGCACATGATAATAATAATGAAAGGAATCAAAGTCTCATACAAACATGTCAAAAGAGAAAAGTCCCTTCTTCCAAGTAATATTTCATCCACAGTGCAGTGGATGCAATGATTCGCATGCTGGCAAATAATAATAATAATAATAATAATAATAATAATAATAATAATAATAATAATAATA
>NW_024802935.1:25701-40260 GCF_019175285.1 Sceloporus undulatus | reverse complement strand
GGTTTTATTTATATACCGCCCAATCACTGGGAATCCGAGCGGTTTACAATATAGGGGATAACAGACAGTTCCCTGCCCACAGGCTTACAATCTAAAAGACACGACACAAAAGGAGAAGGGAATGGTGAGGGGGGGAGGGAATCAGGTCCAGCATTCTTCTCTCCCTCTGAGGCCTGGACCAAGGCAGATGGACCGGAGGGAGGGCTCTTCTTCTTCAGGCCAGCCCCTGATGGAACTGGGCCAGCCTTCTCTCTCCCTCAGAGGCCAAAAGATGACAGGGAGGGAGGAGCCTCCTTCTTCAGGCTAGCCCCTGATGGAACTGGGCCAGCCTTCGCTCTCCCTCAGAGGCCGAACCATGACAGGGAGGGAGGAGCTTCCTTCTTCAGGCTAGCCCCTGATGGAACTGGGCCAGCCTTCTCTCTACCTCAGAGGCCAAAAGATGACAGTTAGGGAGGGAGGAGCCTCCTTCTTCAGGCTAGCCCCTGATGGAACTGGGCCAGCCTTCTCTCTCCCTCAGAGGCCAAAAGATGACAGTTAGGGAGGGAGGAGCCTAAAATATTGGCAATAGATATTTTATAATTCCTCTACACATGGAAATAAGTTCGCAATTGTTCTTGGCATGTTTACTGTGGAATTTCCGACACACATGTAAGGAGTTTAAGGACATTTAAACTAGTGGTCATTGGTCAGGTCTGTTGAACACAATGTGGATATCCTGGATTATTATTCTCATATGCAGTTTTATGATTTAATTAACAAATGTTAATAATAATGCACATATTGCAGCTGCCATTCCTGCATGGCTAAACTTCTGAAAATTTCCTCATGATTTTTTTTTCTAGTTTCACATCTTATTTCTAGTTTCACATCATGAAAAACAGTTACTCCTTCACTGTAGTCTGCAACTCTGACTTCTTCCAAAACCCAATATTTAATGCAATGTTCATCTTTTCGGGCAAAGGCAGAAGCAGTTATTCACTGTCCATTGGTACTAAAAGGAAGTTTTAACAAATGGGAGACCAGAAAAGAGTATCTAGTTGAATCTGTAATTAGATAATGCCAGATAATTTGGATTTTTTAACAACAACAAAAATCACTGGATGCAGCACTAATTGGAAGAGTTTCACACTGTGTTACTTGAAGTGATTCAGAAACAGTAATTCAGTGTACTGAAATCAGTAACAATTTAGTAAACCATTTTCTCTACTTGCAGTACAGTTGTTAGAAGTTCTTCTATGGTGAATAGCTCTACATAAACAGAAAGTCCAGCCAAGGCAGATTAATGATTTAACTACAAGCTTTGTTATCAATAAGATTGCACCTGGATTGATGTATCCATTCTAGAGGTGGGAATTTTTTTTAATTGTAGCAGCATGATTTTTCCCCCTCTGCTGTTCACACTTTGTGAAGATGAAAGGAAATTATTATTTGGCATGCATGTGGGAAGGGTGATAGAAACCAACCTATGTTACAGGAGAAACACCTTTTCTGAACAGAATATATTTTTGGTATGTTTTTGCCTAGGAAAACCACACATATTCATGCATGGAATACTATGCAAAATGCAACAGCATGGAGAATACTACATTGAAACCTTTGTTCTCTCTCTTAGCAGGGAGGAAAGGACGTCCCTGTATGCTTCCCTGCATACAAGGACAATATAGGCAGACATCCCTAATCTGTTCTGCTGTCCTCTCTTCACAAAAGAAAAGGACATGCTGGGGAAAAGGGCTCCCTCTTTCCTACATATGTTGACAATTGTCACTATCCAGAACAGAAATATGGCTTCAATTTTATACAACTTAGTTGAAGGGGTTTGTATGCTTAAGGAGTAATTTTGTCAGTGAATGCAAAATTCTTTTGAAGACATGTTTTAATAGTTCTTCTCATATTCCAGATGGAATCATTTGCACTAAAAACTGGAGTTGTTGTCACAGCCTTTTCCAAGGGAACTTGGGGATTGGGTGCTAAGTGTTCTCTGCTTGAGATCACCAGATTATCCTTTTCTAACTATATGTTTAGGTTTCAAAAGTAGCTTTATGCATTTCTGCAGGTGTCTCTTATGTAGTAGACTACCTGTGCTGTTTGATCAATGCACATTTATTTATCTGAAGTGAAGATGCTGGTGGTTTTGTGTCTGACTTCAAAGAAAAGATTTATAAGAAGAAGCACATTTAGCTTTGTATTATTAATCAATATTATGACTAGCTTGTTATGAATAGTCTTATCAACCTCGCTTTGTGAGGCTCTCTTACATTTCAAAGGAGTGTAAGGTGTTTACATTTGTATTGTGTGAGCAGCATATTGGTATTTTGGGAGTACTGTCAAATTATTTCAGAGGACTTGGATCTGTATGTTTGCACTGAATTCCTTGATTTAACTAAGAAATAATTATGAACAAGTATATAAGTAACGGCTTCAGACAGATACATTACTCCTTGTAGCTTAATAGAAGTACTGCAGTTAAACTCTACCTCTCCCATTCCCAGTCACTTTTAGCCCTTTAATAATAGAATATTATCACTCTTTTATTATTTTATTGTATAATATTATTTTATTATGAAGTGAATATGTGTCCAATTAACAATAGTCTTCAAAACAAACTACTTTCTTGACAACCCAACTATATCAAGCAACAATTGGGCTATTAGGCTGTCTTTTGGTGTACCTCTCTGGCTTGGTAATAATGGATAGATCTCTTGATGCATCTGGAGAGAGGGATTTCATTCTTGTGAGTCTTCAGTCTTTGGTGATAATTGTAAATATCTGCAGTTTCTATGTAATTTGCCATGGCTGGTCACCCTACAGGTGAAGTTTCTGTTTTACAGTAGCTGGGATCTTCCAGAGTTTTTTCCCTTCACTGTCCATTTTTGGTTATGTTACTGGGTGGAGTCACAGACAGAATAGGGAAAGGTTTGTAGAACTTTGTAGGTTGTGTTTTCTCACCAAGAAAATTCAACGAATGCAGTGCTCAGCAAAGGACAGGTGAGACTCTCTCATGGCTGCTGGAGTTTACCGCTTATGGTACAGCTGCAGACAATGCTACATAGGGACCACCAAATGCAGTGTCCAAACATGAATGAAGGAGCATGTAGACTACTTCAACCAGAAAAATCAACAGTAGCAGAACACATTATAAACCATCCTGGCCAAAAAATGCTGTTTGAAAATATTGAAATTCTGCACCATGACAACTATTAGGTCAGAATGCACAGGGAAACCATTAAAATCCATAAACACCTGGACAATTTCAACAGGAAAGAAGAAACTCTTAAAATAAACAAAATCAAGACCCAGCAAAATGCAAATGAAAACCAACAAGGGTGAAGGGATTTCCCAGCAGACAATGGATCATTAATTAAATAGACACCCTGAGGCTTGCCATTCAACAACAGGACAATTCACAGATTAACATGCAAATAGCTCCTCCCAACCAACAGTATATATACCCCACTCTCTTCCATGCCAGCATTCTCTGAAGATGCCAGCCACAGCTGCTGGCAAAACATCAGGGGGAAAAAACCTCTTTTAGAACACAGCCTCATAGCCCAGAAAACCCACAAAAACTTTCCATAATCATTATTCTCCTCAATAAAAGTAAAACATTTGAAGATACAAATCATCTTCTTTCTGCGTAGCATAGATGAAAGAAGTAACTTGAACTTCTCTAGGCTCTCTGTAGATTTTTGTAGCTAACCAGAAGCAAACAAATGGTTCCTTTGTGTCAGGCTACTCTCCAGTCTGCTGGAGAAAAACTTCTGGGAATTAAAACTGTGCCATAGCCAACAGACCTTTTGAAAGTGTGAAATCTTAGAAAACTGGATTTTCTGACATGATAAAAATGTGTCACAAGCACTAAAATCTTCATTCCCCTCAATACTTTTAAAAATGTGGATGGGTCTGTGCTCCTTACTAACACCAAACATCCCAGCTGCTGCAATTTTCTGTTAACACTGCATCACATAAATCCACAAAGTTATTAAGATGACCAGTATTACTAACTGCTTGAAGTCGGTAATGGGCTGGATGAGGGGAAACAAACTCAGACTGAATCCAGAGAAAACGGAAGTACTAGTGATAGGTCCCCAGGGTCCAAGGAAGGGAATTTATCAGCCCATCCTCGACGGGGTCACACTTCCCCTGAAGGAGGAAGTTTGCAGTCTAGGAGTACTTCTGGATTCGTCCCTACAGTTAACATCTCAAGTAGATGCGACGGCCAGAAGTGCTTGCTATCAACTTCAGTTGATACGCCGATTGCGACCCTACCTAGACCAAAGGGATCTTGAAACAGTGGTACATGCTCTGGTAACCTCTTGCCTAGACTTCTGTAATGCGCTCTACATGGGGCTACCCTTGTACCAAGTTCGGAAGCTTCAGTTAGTACAAAATATGGCAGCCAGACTGGTCACCGGTTCTTTGAGGTTTGACCATATAACACCTATATTAAAAGATCTTCACTGGCTCCCCATCAGCTTCCGGGCACAGTACAAGGTGTTGGTTATTACCTATAAAGCCCTACATGGTTTGGGTCTGAGTTATTTACAGGACCGCTTCTCCCTATATAATCCGCCCCGCACTCTTAGGACATGGGGCAAGAATTTATTAGAAACTACGAATCCCAAATATGTTTCCACTTCTCAAAGAGCCTTCTCAATAAGGACTCCGAGATTGTGGAATAGCCTTCTTGAGGACATCCGCTCGGCGACCTCATTAGAGGTATTTAGGAAAGCACTTAAAACCGAGCTTTTTTGCCAAGCATACCGTGACATGATATAATATACCGACTGACATGCCCCTTGAATGAGATGCTGCTTTACTTGCTGATTGCATTGTTAATTGTTAATTATTAATTGACATGTTGGATATTTTAATGTTAGTAATTGTTTCAGAGAATTTTAGTGCCTATACTGTGATTTTACTTAGTCTGTAACCCTGCTTTGATCCAACTGAGAGAGGCAGGGAAACAAAAATAAAATGTTATTATGATTATTATTATAACTGACTTTGCATGTCTTTTTCTCTGTGTTTTCAGTAATGTAAACCTACATTCTTCTACACATGTGCTTTAAAACATGTGTTTCAAGGTTTTTGGCAATAGGAAAATGTGTTGATCCTTTGTTGCTCTCTTAAGAGTCCCGCTCATTCTGTTAAAGGCAGATTTGGGGAAATGCCAAAATGCATTCCTGCAATTGCTTCATTTTGCCTCCTCCCCCAATGAATTGTGTAATAAGAATCAGGTGCAGTATTAGCCAAGTTCCAAAGTAGATGATACAGTCATAATTAATATATAACTAAATTATTCAACTAATGATATTCTGGGTTCCAAGGTTTTGCAATTTAGCTTTCATGCCTTCTAAATTAAAATAAGACAGAAATGAAGGATCATATATTCTACAATGGGACGACCAGAGTGGTCCAAATTTCCTAACATTTTTTTTCATGTGAGGCTGTGATCCCTTCTTGTCTGCTCATGAAAAAAAAAAAAGAAACCACTTACCTCTAATATAAGATGTGATCACTGACTTGGTTGTACCTGGAACGAACTGGGCAATTTGGAGTGTTTGTATAGATAATAATATATTTTGTTCATATAATAATTATATCCTTAAATGTTTTGTTTATATATGTGCATCCTATAGAAAGTGTCTATGAAACTTTCAAACTAGCATTCATCTGGGCTTTGCTCTGCTCATGGACTGACTATTATCCATGCCATATTTCTGAGAAGCCTACATACAGGGCATGACAGAAACATCTTCTAATGTTATGATGCTGTAATCATCTTATGCAGTGTTTCCAGACACATCTTAGAAGTGAGTATTCAGTTGTGTATACTACAGCTATGTATACATGTCACATCACTTAGCTACTATTCTAAGTTATGTGGCAAAAAAGATATATAAGCAAAAATGATTCTCACTTTCAAATTTGTAACATGAATAAGTGGGTAGTTTTCCATCTGTGACTGGATGTAGATGTTTCTCTTTTTATTTGGAACTCATAAAACATTCAAGTATTATCTCCTAGCTGTTTTGTAATTTTGAAATAACTATTGTTAATTTTGGTTAACCTTTGTTATTTTTTTTAATTAACCAAGCTTCTCATGCCACTGACTTGACATCATAAAAATGATAAATTGAGCAATTATTTTAGTTGGAGGTTTCAGATTATTTAAAATGATAGAACTATTCACTCTCACTTTTTAAATATCCAGTCCTTTCACATGTCCTGAACTGAAAATGGGACACATCTCTAGCGTGCACCTTGTGTTGTGATCAGAATAGAGAAATTAGTAGAAAAGAACTAATGTGTTTGGATAATTGTTAACAAACAAAGAAAATAAATGCAATTATATTTCCTTGGAGATGAAGAAAATGTAATTATTTTATGGAATTGCCATTTAAATTTAAGTCAAATGCCTACTTTAAAACCCTTACAAGAATGACACTGTGTGACAATGCCATTTACAGTTATCCCACCTGTAGAGAAAAGGCAGATTGGGATGTTGACAATATCCAGTCAGAGTGAGCCTGGCAACAGCCAATGGGAGCTTAGTAAAGAAAAGGTGGGAGCTACTCCTTGGAGCAAGTATAAATAGGCTGAGTGAGGAGTGTGGAATTAGATAAGGACCAGATAAAGACAGAGCTGTAAGTTAAAAATTTATTAGGCTCTGAGAGGTTTTGACAGCCACTGAATGCTAAGAGTGCTACTCAGGCACGCAAAGGAGGGAGGCACATTTCCCTGGCGATTCAGCAGTGTTCCAGGCTTTCAAACACAGGGGCTTGTTTTCCCTTTTAGCTCCATTTGGAGGACGTTTTTGCAGCAATGCAAGCAAGTGTGAAAATCTTCTTAGTCCTTGTGATACTGGAGCAATAGAAACTATAGTTATGTTCTTTTCTATTGTCAATTTTACAAGGGCAATTGTCATTAGCTGACCACCCCTCTTTTAACCAAATTTCCTGGACACACTGATGTTTTTTATCTAAGCTATTTGCTGGACAGCCAAAATTAAACTGTTATACTTAAGGTAGCAAAATTTTGTTACATTATATGTAAAACACGCTCTCAGATGATTGGTCACAACTGATGTTAGTTTGCAGAGACCAATTCTGATTTCTTTGTTTCTGTTTCTGATTTGTTTTAATAATTGTACATTATTTCTCTATATATTTTATATTATATTAATATTATTTTTATATTGGTCCATGACCAAAATAAAATTTGTTGTTGTTGTTGAGGTAGCCGTCACATATTGGTGGAGCAGTGGGATAAAAAGACCCATTGTGCTGCATCTGAGAAAATTATTTGGGTGTGTGAGTCTCACCTTCACATAAGTTGTGGCAGTGGTGGCACATAGTAAAAAGGAGTGAAAGGTTTTGAGAGATTTTGGCAATGCCACGTTGTCATAGTCACACTGCCATATCCATAGATTTTGCAATCATGACTTCAACCATCCACGACTTGAAAATATTCCAAAAAACAAAATAATTCCAAACAGCAGACACTGATTTTGCCATTTTATATAAGGGACACCATTTGCTTTCCTATTGTATTTGATGGGACTTGAGCATCCATGGAATTTGGTATCTACAGGGCATTCTGGAGCCAAATCTGCCCACTAACCTTTCTCTTGGTTTGCTCTTTTCAATGCCTTATCATCTCAACTCCTTGACTCTCCCTTTCTTTCGATTATTGAATCTCTTGTAGATCCCAACAAAAGTGCCAGGGTAAAGAGATTTAAAATTCAGTTTCTTAAGATAGCCCCTTTATTCATCCCCCCAACTGTCCTACCCCAGAGAAAGAGTTGTGAGACTTGGTACTTCACACTTAACCCTGAGGGACTAAGAAAGAGCAAGAAATATGTTTGCAAAAGGCCAAGGGAGCTAGACTTTGGACAATTTCAAATGTGTTGTTTAGAAAAAAAATCTGTTCAGAGCTATAAAAAGTACATATAAGATGTGATCATTGGCTTGGTTATACTTGGAATCAACTGAACAATTTGTCAACTAGGCAATTTAAAATTTGTTGGCTGTTTAGAACTATAGGTTATTTGGTTAGTAATTTAGCAAATAATTTTAAATAAATATACTGAAATTCCAAACTAAGGCAATCACTTTAGTAAAAAATAATAATTAATTTTTTTCTTGGTAGCAAATTTCCAACTTACTGTATATACTCATCTATAAGTCTAAAAATTTATGCCCAAAAATTGACACCAAAATTCCATGTCGACTTATGTACAGGTCACTATGGTAATGTGTAGCAGATGCAGCCCTTCCTGGAGCCGAGGGACTACCACTTCCTGGTGGTACACACACTGGTAACCTCACGACTCCACTTCTGTAATGCGCTCTACATGGGGCTACCCTTGTTCCTCGTTCAGAAACTTTAACTGGTTCAAAGCATGGCAGCCAGGTTGGTCACTGGAAAATCTAGAGGTAACCACATAACACCTATCTTAAAATCTATCCATTGGCTGCCTATTAGTTTCTGAAGGTGTCTCAGCTCAATTATGTGTATTTTAATTAATTTTAACTTCTATTTTATAATGTTGTTATTTAGTTGCAAGGTAGGAGGCTGGTTTAGTTTTAAGGCAGGGGGTTAGTATTTTTTTTAATTATGTATGTACTATGTTATTTTAATTATGTATTTTTATTGTAACCTGCCTAGATCCTTCTGGAGAAGCAACATAGAAATAAAACATTATTATTATTATTATTATTATTATTATTATTATTATTATTATTGGACAGCAACCCAATGGACTACCACTCTGTCCTCAGAACTCTACATATGAGCCCTGATCCCAGGTAGCCTTCTTTTCCAACCCCCAAGCCTCAGAACCTTACAAGAGGAGGTTTCACATCAAAAGGGTGCCAAAGGTGATCACTAGGCCAACGAAGACATCCCCTGCTATCTCCCATGGAGAAGGGACAAGTGTCTGCTTAGTTTCTTTCCTCCATTAGGTCAACCAATACAGCCATTATTTGCTGTTGCAACTGCCCCAGGAACAAAATTCTGGCATATCGCTAAAGTGGGCACAGAATTTGCTGGACACTGTTCTGTTTGATATCCTGATTTGGAGATAAATCAAAATCCTAACATTGTTGGCCTGCAAAGCTTGCTAGCTTTAAAATAGTAAAATCGAGAGTGTATTTCATGTTCAACAGCAGTAAACCAAAGTTTAATAATAGATCATCAGATAAATATTAAAAGAAACTGGCCCTGTTGTTGTCTTGGATCCCATGTTGTAGCTTTGCTTTATAAACAGCTTCTACCAGGATCTTGTCTTGTCAGCAATGTGAATTTGTTCAGTTTCTAATGCTTCATATTTCATTAAATTAACCAGTCGATGAGTAAAAGGATCAATGAGTTCAGCAGCAGCAGCTGGATTAATCACAAAAGGAAAGGAAAGCTGCCAAATTTCATGCTGCTGCTTAAATTGATTCTGCCAGACTTTTCTTGCTCAAGGAGCTTCAGCTGTGCAGCAAGCAAAATATTCTTATTTAGAAACCATTTCTTGAGCCGAACCCTCATTTTCTCTTCTAATATATAGTTATGCTGAGATGAAAAGAAGAATATGTACAAATGGTTAGTAAACAGATTGGGATGGAGGAACCCTGACTTCCAGGCAAGAAATTCCAATCCAGTGAAGATTGTCCCCATAAAAAGAGGATAGGGTGGTTGTTCTTATCAGTTTCTTCTCTCCACTCCACAGTCCACCAAACAACTCTTCCTCTGGGTGCAGTGTCCCTCAAGCAGACCTCCACTGGAATGGCACCCCTTCCAAAGGAGCATTAGGATCCAAATCGTGGGCTACAGTTCCATAGTCTCATGTTTCCCACAGTTGCCTTTTGGTAGTGAAAGCTCCATCCATTGTCCAGAGTGTATGTAGAATACTTCCCATCAGATGTCTCACTGTAAGAAATGTAGGAATAAAACATTAAAACAGAATAATATATCATACATTCTCTGCTCCATGGTGCCATGATCCCCATATGTATGCCTTATAAAGGTACATCAGTGTACCTCAAAGCCACAGAGTAATGTGAGGGACTTTTTGTAGGATTTGTTATCTTTCCCCAGAATGTTCCTTAGGTGAGAATATTGTTTTAATATAGAATAAAGCCCCCTTTTCTAGAAAGACACATTATACCCCATGTCTCCTTGTGCATCAAGGAGCTTCTATAAGCTTATATTTTGTATCACAGAATCTGATAGGTCATCAACAAGGTCATTGTCTAGTAGCAGAAGGGACCATGGAAGTGTAATCTTAATGCATTCAGTCTCTGTAGTTGTCTCTCCATAACATCCAAAAATGCTTTGTGTCTTTTAATCATATTTCAGTGCTTGAAAGACAAGAAATACATTTATTATTTTCCCTCAAATCCTCATTGTTGTCAGCATTCTTACAGGAATCAGTAAAGCTGATTGAATAATATATATATCCACATTTTCAGAATACTGGCCTTGATCAGTAAAAGAACCCACATAGAGCCTTTCCTCTTTTTAAAAAAATAAACAGTTTCTCATATCTGAAGAAGCACTATTGTACAATTTTGTCAGTTATAAAGTAATATAACAGGTTTTTGCAGTGAGGATACATTGCCATGAAGCATAATTGGCATTCATTACTGGCAGGATCAAGACAGCAGAGCTGTCTGTAGTTCTGCACAAAGATGGAGAGATTGTTGTTTCTGATTTTGTTTTGTTCTTTCTTGTAACTGGCAACAATGAGAACCCTTCTGTGTTACATGCTCACTGGCACCTCTGTGGAATGAAAGATGGCAAGTGAAAAATGGATCCCAATCAAATAAAGCAACTCCAAATGTGCTTAATATTAAATTGCTGCTCCAAGAGTCCTTTGCCCCTTGAGTTGTGTCTAGGTCTGCCAGTCAGCAGGTTGCAGAGCCCCCTTGAGGCTCTGGTGTCTCTGGTCTGGCAACAGCCCAATGAAACTGCTGCCAGATACAGTGGCACAAGGAAGCAGAATTAATTTCACAGTTTATCAGTAACAAAATATAAAGCATAGAGTACATTTACAAATGGGCACATCAATAAGTCAGTTCAGATCCTTGCCTGTAGGTAAAGAAATATTTCACCATGTGGGAAAGTATTTTCCTTCCCATGCCTATTTGATTGGCATGATAGACACTGTGACTCAGCTGTTGTTGGATGAAAACTACAGTGGTTTGTTTGTTTGTTTGTATAGCTTCATTCTCATCAGAGTACCTAAGAAAAATCTTCAGTGTACCATGAATTCAAGCAACAATCCCCAAAGTCAAACAAATATTTGAGTAAACTGTACAAAGAGCCATCTGATTATCTACTTTATCATTTTCTTAGTTTCCGTTATTAGTTTGATCAGAAGTATATAATAGTATTGAGAAATCAGTGTCACAGAAATACTATTTGGGTAGCACACTGTCAGTTTTTGACACTTACCCTTACAAAAGCAATGTCTGCTATAAATTTTATTAATTACTCCAAAAAACCACTTGCTGTTCCCAATAATATGTCAGGCGATCATTTGCATTCTTGAGAACATTTGGTTTTATTCTGTTTTTAATAGGTTATTGAGAATCTAATATAGATATGTAAATAGTTTCAGTACTCCCATCACTGGAATTTCCTCCTGAGTAGTAGCAATAAGTAGTGGCCACAGTCAACAGTTCTTTTTTCAGTTGGAAGTCAGAAAAAGAGAAGGAAACCCATGCATGTATAAGAATGAGTCCAGTAACCAGTGCATAGGGCAAGTCCAGAGAGAAGGGAGGGCATTAGGCTGTGTAAAGCAGAAAACAAAACAATAAAAGCACCAGTCAGATCAATGGAGACTGTAGTGGTCAAATCAAGGGAAATAATACAGGGGGCTAGATAGATAGGGATTTATTTTGAAGGATCAATCCAACTGGCATGGCAATACTGTGGCAGACAGGACAATTAGGATAGAGTTAGGGATTCTGACTGAACAAAAAGTTTGGCAAGAAGAAAGTATAAGTTTGTACCAGAAAGTAAAGATAATGTATTCAGACAATTGGGCAAGTAGCAAGACCACGAAATTGTACAGCCAGACACGATGCTGTGCAGCCTCACACAAGAGGAGGTAAGGGCTGTTAAAGGTACTTGACCTAGGAAGCATAGGAACTAAAAGAGAAAGGCAGTCCTTGAGGGATCAAGGTATGTGGTCCTCAAAAGGTGACAGGACTGAGCCTTTGTGCTGCATAGACTGTTTAACAAGCTCAAAGACAGAAGAATCATTAAAGATACTGAGTACTACAGTACAAACTATTTGTGGCAACCCAATTAGCTTTTTGCTTTTATCTGCAGTAATTTCGTTTCTGACTTTCTGTTTAGTATCTGAAAAGTGGCCATTGGCATATTCTAATACATCAAGAGTTTTACACACCATAAAATGACTTGCAAATGAATTGAACTGGATAATTAACAGAAGTTCTGTTTAATATATCTCAGAAAGTGCTACCAACCTAGCAACCTAACACCTAATGATGTATTATTTATTAAAAGTGACATTTGGTTTATTGATATCGACGACTGATGCTGAATTTTGAATGTCAGCTTAAAAGTGTGTAAGCTTTCTCTGATGTAAGTAACAGTTGCAGCACTATGGGAACACAGAAATTGTAGATTAGATGCAATAATTGGTCAGTGTGTCTGTGCATTAATCATTGCTCATCTCTGAGGCAGACATTAATTGCTGATCCATATACTCATGTAGAAAAATGTCATACTTGATATGTTATCAAAAACACATTTTTCTAATACAGAAGTTTAGGATGCAGTCTTACACACTGTGTGTAATGTGGTGGAACTTTCTTCCAAGTGTGCATGTGATGGTATTGTTAATGAGAAAAATATAATGTATCAAATGGCTTATACTGGGAAGTGTCAGAATGGCATTCTCATTTATTTGATTCCAGTGATAATTCTTGCTAAAAGCTCTGACAATTCCATCTTGATACTGACAGTGTCAATAGAAAGTATCTCTGAGCTAGAATTGCCCAAACGATACTGTTCACAAGGAGCAGATTTTTTTGTTCTCAATTTAGCACTTCATTTCCCCCCCCCCCCAATAGTAATCGGAACTGCAGCTTGGACTGGACCTCTCTAGGCCACTTAGCCACAGTAAAATTCATCCATTCAATCCCCATAAGAGCCTTGGCTTTCCCAATGGAAATGTCCAACATGCATTGTATATTCAGTCTGACTCCTAAATCCAGTGTAAGTCTATCTGTTGTTATTTTTGTTGTTGTGTTCCTTCAAGTCATTACCAATTTATGACCACCCTAAGGTGAACATATCACAGGGTTTTCTGGAACTGAAAGGATGTGACTCACCCAAAGTGGATTTCCATGGTTAAAGAGTGATTCAGATCCTGACCTCCACTGTCATAGTGCAATGCTCAAACCATTACACCATCTGACTCTATATAGACTACAGTTATCAAAAAATACTTTCTGTTCTTGAATTCCCTTATATAATTTTAAATTTATAAGTCAATGTCTCCTCAGAACTGTAGGCACCTGTTTTAAAAGCTTCCTTGCATTAAGTATGCTACAGTACTGTGACAATGAAATATTTAATTTACCCTATCACTTGGTAGGACATGATATAGCACTAATGGGTATATCTAAGTGAGGTCACATTATATGCTAGCAATTTACAAATTTAATCAAGAACTGATTAGTAATCTGGCTATTAATATATCAAGTAAAATGTTTTAATGGCATTCTTTCTACTTTCAAGCAAGGATTTATATTAAATGCCTCTGTACACACAAATCCCCAATTTATATCTACCATGTACAGGCAAATTATATTGTGAAGAAAACATAAATCGTGTTTAGATGTGATGCTATTTGATTTGCACTCTTCCTTATTGATCTTTTCATTTTATCACTGTCTTACTACCTTTAGTGGTTTTTAACTTTTTAAATTTGTTTCCTTTGGAACACTCACCCTAAAACGCAAATTCTAAATATTTTAAATACACAAGTATCCAAGAACTTGTGTTCATGATTGGGTCCTTTCTATTGTTGGGATATGAGTGTGTAGAATCACAAAGGAGAATGATATAGCTTGAAGAAGCCATGCTTGCTAATGTGAGAATTACTGGAAAATTCTGGAAGATTCCTGTGAAATGTAAATGTGATGCTTTCATCAAGGTGAGGATATCTAAAAGAAGGTATAAAACTATTATGTGTTATTTGTTCCTTTGTTCCTCTTTAGCATAGATTTGACTCTGTGCTGGGAGAACTATATACACATAATAAAGCTTTGGTTTCCCAGTCCTTCACAGTGTCTTGTGCCTTGTTAGAATCTCAGGCACCAGATTGAGGGTATTTGTTTTTCTCAGTTTTCCTTTTAATTTCCCTGACACTATTGACTTGGGTACATTTCAGCATGATTTTAGGTTATTAAAATAATACACCAGTCATCTGAGCTATTCATCACAATACAGTTATTAGAAGAAGAAGAAGAAGAAGAAGAAGAAGAAGAAGAAGAAGAAGAAGAAGAAGAAGAAGAAGAAGATTTATTTATA
>NW_024802935.1:25485-25691 GCF_019175285.1 Sceloporus undulatus | reverse complement strand
TGCCGCCCAATCACTGGGAATCCGGGCGGCTTACAACAGAGGGGATAATAGACGGTTCCCTACCCTCAGGCTTACAATCTAAAAAGACACGACACAAAAGGAGAAGGGAATGGTGAGGGGGGGGATCAGGTCCAGCATTCTTCTCTCCCTCTGGGGCCTGGACCAAGGTAGATGGACTAGAGGGAGGGCTCTTTTTCTTAATCGAG
>NW_024802935.1:0-25385 GCF_019175285.1 Sceloporus undulatus | reverse complement strand
AGTTGGAAGGAGGGAGGGGAGGGCTCTTCCTCTTCAGGCCCGATGGCTTTGGGCCTGTCCTTTCACTCTCTCCAAGGCCAGAAGATGATAGTTGGAAGGAGGGAGGGGAGGGCTCTTCCTCTTCAGGCCCGATGGCGTTGGGCCTGTCCTTTCACACCCTCCCAGGCCAGAAGATGACAGTTGGAAGGAGGGAGGGATGGGCTCTTCCTCTTCAGGCCCGATGGCATTGGGCCTGTCCTTTCACTCCTTCCCAGGCCAGAAGATGACGGAAGGAGGGAGGGAGGGGAGGGCTCTTCCTCTTCAGGCCCGATGGCATTGGGCCTGTCCTTTCACTCCGTCCCAGGCCAGAAGATGACAGTTGGAAGGAGGGAGGGGAGGCTGAGACATAGTACATGACTCCATGGTGGGCAAACATCTTAAGTTCTGAGAACACATGGAGCTGTTCTTGCAGTTCTCAACTGCTCCAGGGCTCTCTTTTTTTTCCTTTTTGCCTTTTTTTTTCTTAAAAAAAACCCCCACAGGAATTGCTACCAAGGGTGCAACTACACAGTAGAAATAATTCAGTTTGACACCACTTTAACTGCCATGGCCCCATCCTACATAATCCTGGGATTTGTAGGGTTTTAGCCATCAGCATCTGCATTCATTGATAGAGAAGGCTAAGGACCTTGTAAAACTATGAATCCCAGGATTCCCATAGGGTGGAACTACAGTACATAAAGTCAAACTGCATTTCTACAGGGTAGATGTAGCCTAAGTCAAGAATCCTCTTAAGTCAATGAATTAATCTTTTAAATAGAATGAAGCTCCTCCTTTGCACCAGTTTAACATCAAAACAATACCATGCACGAATGTCTCTCAATACCAATATCTCTCAAAACTCCTGAGCTGGGTTAAGGGTCTCAGTGGTTTTCAAAAGGATCCCTACCGAGTACATATTTATGCTGAATCGTCTTCTCAGGATCACAGTAAGTGAGATTTCCTCAGTTCATGAAATATCTCCTTGTGCCTGTACAGTCACCAGTTGACCTATCTTGTGCCTTCCTTTTCTGTCCTGCCAAGTGTTAGCACTTAAACTGTGAATAGAATGTACAGTTTAAAGTGACCTCCATCCATGATATCTGTTGCGAGACAGTCTCATAGTCTCATTTCAACAGACCTTTTGGAAATTCCTTGTCATGGTTTCCTTATATGAAATTAACTCAGTACTGCTACATGTATTGAGCAGGACAGGCACACCTATGGTGATCCTGATGTTTTAGGATTTCATTTCCCATCAGCTTCAGAGAGTCTGGCCATTGATGAAGGTTTATGGAATGGTCAGCATCTGAAGGATCAAATGTTCTCCAGCCCTGCCATAGATCAATTGTAGTTCTTATAAATAATGAGAAGTGGAGCTTGTAAGACATCTAAAAATCAATTGATTTCACATGAATAGACATGGTCCTTTGGCACCTTATACATTAACATATTTATTATAGCCAAGCTTTCATTGACTACTGTCCTGTACATATTCATCAAATATTAATCTGAATGACATATGTTATATGAAGACTGGAAATGGCAGAACCTCAAGTTGATTGTTTGTTTAAACAAATATCTCCAAAATATTGCACTTGAAGACCTTTTTGAGACTGTTAGTTTTTAAATTCATTTTTTTTAAATTAAACATTTCTAGTTAAATTTTCCCCACATAGACACACAATAAGGTCCTATAGTCTAGACAAATTCACTAGAAGTTTCTGCTGCTCCAGAGACTAGGACCCAGAGCAATAGATGCAAATTACTGGAAAAGAGATTCCACCTCAGCATTAGGAGGAACTTCTTGATAGTAAAAGCTGTTTGAGAGGGGAACACACTCCCTCAGAAGGTGGTGGAATCTTCTTCTTTGGAGGTTTTTAAACAGACACTGGATGGCCATCAGTTGGGGGTGCTTTGGCTGTGTATTCTTACATGCCCAGGGGTTGAACTTGATGGCCCTTGAGGTCTCTTCCAATTCTGTGGCTGCATTTGCACTGCCAAAATAATCCAGTTCTACACTGCTTAACTGCCATGGGTCCCGGCTATAGAATTCTGGGAATGGTAGTGTCTTGTGACACCAGAGCTCTGCATATGATACAGTCTATGATTCTAGAAGCCAGTTGATCAATACTGCTCACAGTAAGAAGAAAGAGACAGCATACAAATTTCTAAATATAATTGTCAATACGGTGGACCCTTAGTATCCACTGGGGTTTGCTTCCAGAACCCCCTATGGATACTAAAATCCATAGATGCTCAAGTCACGTTAATTACAATGGATAGCAAAATGGTGTCCCTTACATAAAATGGCAAAATGGAGCTTTGCTATTTCCACTGGTGGTGCAGTGACTATATACCTGTACTGCATCCAGTCACAGTGCCAAGGTTATAAGTTTGATCCCAGCCAGGGACTCCAGGGTTGAGTCTGGGATACTTCCACAGGTCAATAAAATAAGTACCCAGCTTCTTGGGGGCAATTAGCTTACACATTGTAAACTGCACTGATAAACAGTATAAAAATATACTTGCTGTTGCTATATATGTGTGTGTGTTCAAGATGTGAATGCTCGAATCCATAGATAAGAAGGGATGACTATACAATTAAACTAAGTTAAATACAACATTTCATACTAATTATGTGCTGGGTTTCAACCATACAGTATAAACAGTTCATTGTATTTCCCATAGAAACTAGAAAAACTTAAGTATTCCTCTTGCTGGAGTGAAACTTTCCTATCTTGAAGCTATGCCAGTTGATTTCATACAGGGAGCTTTTGCTTTCTGCAGTTGTTATTGAGCCATTTTGGAAGATTACTTTGTCAAATGTAAGAGGCACATTAATCAAGGTGTGTAGGAAACAACTAGAATCCAGTTTGGTATTTTCTATAACCTTTTCTATAACAAATGTGTTTCAGACTCTTTTAAGGAATCTAATTGAATCACTGATGTTTGGGGGGGAGGTTAAATCCTAGTTCTAGCATACACCTGTGGAGCATGTTACAGTGATCACAATGAAACAAATCAAATGTAAAAATTTTAATAGGTAATTTCATTATAAGAGGATAAATATAATATCCAGGAAAACTTTTTTTAAAAGCTTGGGACTCGCTTTTTTAAAATAAAATTGCTATACTGCCTCAGGGTTCATCATTTTTCTAAAGAGATGCAACTGAGAGTGGATACACACTAGCAAAATAATCCATACCCACCTTGTGCTGTTTGAACGCACAAAGTACAACCATTTTCACAGTGAAAGTGCTTCATATCGGCTTAATACATTTATAGAAATCACTTTTTACTCTACAGGTTTAGGAATAAACAGCTTTTTAAATGTGTGTCCTGCACCCAAATCAGGATAGGGGTAGAATCAGAGGGGTAGAGTGATTGAAGCCAGAGCAGGAGGGTGGGTGGTTACCTAGCCTTTTTTTTTTAACCTTCATTTCCAACTGGGGGATGTGTGTTACATTTGTTTGAATATTTATTATTTTATTACATGATTGGATGAGGAGAGGGGGGAGGGAGTGTAAGCATGCTCAGACATCAGTCAGAAGAGTGTCTAACTGGACCAGGAGTGGGTAGGAGTATCAGATGAGGGAGTGATGAAAGAGTGCATGCACACTCCCCCAATGATTGAGTAGGATTCTCACTGGGGCAGGTGGGGTATTCCTTTGTTCATTCATGATTACTCACTGGAGCACAAAGTGGGGTGGTGGTGGATTGGATGGGGGAGACATCCAATGAGAGTGCAAGGTAGGTGGTAGGATTGACACGGAAATAAGAAAGGCACTTCTTTTCTAGATTCCATTGCTTTGAATGTAAAATGTTCACAACTGAGATTACTCATTATGAGAATACATTTGCATCCACATTCAACAGAAAATCAGTTAAATTTTATTGGCATCTTATTTCCCTAGCACTCTGTTGGATATTTGGGTTGGGGTGAAGAATTGGACTCTCATCACCTGACAAAAGAGTGAAGAGAAACCTAGGGAGCTGGGTGTGTTTATCCTGGACAAGAGAAAGTTAAGAGGTGATATTATGGTCCTGTTTAAAATTTGAAGGGGTGTCATATTGAGGATGTAGCAAGCTTGTTTTCTGCTGCTCCAGAGTATGGGACCCAGAGCAATGAATTCAAACTGGAGGAAAAGAGAACCCATCTCAACATTAGTAAGAACTTCCTGACAGTAAGATCTGTGTGGTGGAGTCTCCTTCTTTGGAGTTTTTAAAACAGAGGCTGGATGGCCACCTGTCAGGTTTACTTTGATTATGAGTTCCTGCAGGGCAGGGGGTTTGGACTGGATGGCCCTACGGGTCTCTTCCAACTTTATGATTCTATGACATGAGAGAGTGGGAAGTCCTTGATTTACATTCAGTTGCAAGAACCAGATAGAGTACACCTATCAAATTTTGTTTAATGTTAAGTCAAGACTTCTTTGTATGTAAATACCATTGATTTAGTGAGTTTACTTTAACTGAGATTCATTTTTATTTTTACACCACACTTTTCATAATAGTAATTAAGGCTAAAACAATTCACATAAACATGCATGGAACAATAACGTACAGTAAAGTCTTCTAACTACAAAACTTGATAATTTGTTTTCACATCATATTTTAAAATTACTGTGGGATATGCAAAATGTAAACCTTTGTAGTATAGAATAGACCAGCTACAAACAGTGCTTTTCTGGTAGCCATTTGAATGCACTCTAGTGCACACTTCAGTTATCTCTCTTTCATTTCATCACTGATGAACTTTTAAAAGGCTTGTTAGTCATTATAATTGTTTTAAAAGCTTGTTGGAAAACCTTATATGTGCATATGTTTCATTTGAAGTCCCTGAAGATGAAATTACACTACTCATAATCAACTAAACATTGCCAGTGCTCTGTGGGCACTGGAATGCTTATTTCAGATTCTGATTACATATGCATTGGACTGTAAAAAAAAGAACTTGCTTGTTTCTTTACTTCTTGAATATGGCAATCAACATTCTGCAAAATTCAATTATTCCAAGCATGAGTGTTTCAGCTTTCTCAAAACATATAATATCTATAAAGCACTCTTTTTTATGTTAAGGTATATAGCAACAGTGATGATTTCATATTGTGTTTGGATGAAGAGGTGCTTCAATAGTTTTGCGAAATTAATAATAAAGCTTTTGGATTAAGTACTTTCCATGATGTCATAACTTGTTTATAAGTCCCACTTGTAGAGGAGAAAGGCAGGATAGAAATAAAATGAAGGAATGAATGTACTGAATTGGTATTTTATTTTATTTTTGTACAGACTTCATTGTGAAATTAATTGGCCTTGTTTTTTAAATTATGTTATATTATTGTTTCCCATTGCAATGATCCCCTATAGACTAAATTCCTGGAGAAACACGCACTTGTATAAAGTTGTAAGATTTATTGCCTGGTCACAAATATGAGCAATTTACTCTCTGTTGAATGAGACTAGGGTAGCCAAGTGTCCCGTATTATAATGGATGTCCTTTATTTGACAGACAGAAAGTTTGTCTCTTATTGGGCTGGCTGGTATCTCTTATTATAAGAGATGTCCTTTACTTGAGGGTTGTAAAACTTGTATTTTTGTACAGACTGAACAAAATAGCAAAAAAAACCCTCACATTTTGTGGTTTAGGCCCTTTAGAAAAATATGAAACCAAATAGCAGGATCAAGCCAGCAGGTCTGAAGCTCACTCCCATCCATCTCTCTTTTCCCTTAAAAGGGGTGCGTGTTTTTCCCTGAGCAACTCAACTACCAGCCAAAAAGGGTGGAGGAAGCAGAGTATAGCCATTCTTTGGCATGTGCATAGAGATTGCCTACCTACTTTCTGTTCTATATAGCACATTCCAGGTATGTTGATCTAGCAGATGAGAAGGGAGAGACAGCTGTGAATAAAACAAGAGAGTGTAGTTTTTCAGTCAGTCTATGGGTGGAAGCACATCTTAGTTAAATTAAATGGGCAGGAAGGAAAAAGGGTTATGTGTTTATTTGTATGTCTCTGTGTGAGAGACTATTCCTCTACAGAGCAATATTGCACTTAAAAAACCATGCAATTATACACATATCTACTCAGAGGTAGGCCTCAATGAGTTCAGTGGGAGTTACTCCTAGGTAAATGTCTAAAAGACTCTTAGAAACACATTTGTTTCCTTAGGGTAAAACAGACAGGCAAAATAAAGCGGCTTTCAGCTGCTTTGAAAATGGGATGTTTATATGATGCACACCTCCAAAGCAGCTGGAAACCAGAACAAAGTCATGCTCCGGGTCTAAAAACTGAAGCAAAAAGAAGCCAGGATACTTCCTGGAAAATGAGCATTTTCTCTGTTGTATATAAATGCACCAGTGGATGTAGTTACAACATACATCCAGGCATGCATCAGTTTGGCTTGGAGGTCAACCTCCACTACCATATCCCTGTTGTTTCTCTCTTCCTTAATTTTTACCCAAATGCTCTCAACTTGGTTTCCAGGATTTAAGTCATGGGTCTCTTCACACGTGTAAATATCCCTGACAAATAATTTTACCCCTCTTCCCTTTATGTTTGGTCTGTTTTTCTGAAATAGGTTATGCCCTCTAATACTACATTCTAGTCATGAGATTCATTCCCACCAGATTTCAGTTATTCCTTTATATCGTATTTGCTTTGTTGTGCTAAGAATTCAAGTTCATCCTGTTTATTTCCCAGGTTGTGTGCATTAGTATAGAGACATCTAAGACCATGGGCCAATTCCCTTATCTACTTTTTTAAAGTTTTTTTTCCTCCCACTGTTGGGTTCTTGTGCTATTTGCTGTGTTTTCTGTATAGCATTTGGTCTATTGTCTCAAGCACTTTATGCATTCCTGCCCTTGAGAATACTATCTCCCCTCCCCCTCACATAACTCAGTTTAAAGCCCTCCCAATCAGATCTGTTAGACTTTTAGCAAAAACATTTCTGCCAACTGCTGTGAGGTGCAAGCCATTCCTTGCCAGAACTCCGCCTCCTTGAAACTACACACCTTGGTCCAGGAAGCCAAATCGTTTCTGGTGGCACCATCTGCAGATCCAGCTGTTCACCTCCACTAGTTTTCTCCCCTTTCCTGGGCCATGCCCTTTTACTGGAAGGACAGACAAAATAACTACAAGTGCATCCAGATCCTTCAGGTTTCTTCTCAGAGCCTCATAATCCCTTGTGATATTCTGAAGGCTGTTCCTTGTAGTATCATTGGTTTCCATGTGGACCAAAAGGAAGGGATAATGGTCAGTGGCCTTGATGAGTCTTGTCATCCTGTCCATTACATTATGGATTTTTGGCCCAGGAAGGCAGGGCACTTCTTGAGACATCTTGAGACAATCTACTGATTCTGTACCCCTCAGTAGGGAGTCCCATACCACTACCACACACCTACTCTGAGATTTGGCAGAAACCATCTCATGTACTGAACTTTCCAAGGTCTCATGCAATGAGGACTGATACTGTTGCTCTTCTTGCTCCCCCTCATCATCACTGATAACAGAGAGAGCATCAAATTTATTCTGCAGCTCCATGGTCTGGTATCCTCTTGGTTGAATTCACAAAATGATCCCTTCTATTTCTCCTTCTACATGTCACATTCCTCCAGCTGTCTATCTCCTTTAAATGGGGACACATCCTCCCCAGAAACATCCCCTGTGTGTTCCTCACCCAGGACAGTCTTCTCCACTCTGCCCAAGAAATCCACATGTTCCCTGATATGTTGCAGAGTTGATAAACAGGCCTCATGATTGCTGGACCTTCTCTACCAACAGGGAAACCATCTTGCACTTGTTGCATGTGAAATTAGCCACATCTTTCAGTAAGAATGGAAATGAAATATGTTTTTAGCCTAGAGCTTGGCAGATGTAGGTTTTATTAATTACAATCTAAGTCAGTATGCCAACTATAGGCCTCTTCCATAATGATGCCGATCCATGGTCTGGTATCTTCTTGGTTGAATTACTACAATATGTCACATATTTTCTTACAAATTACTATTACAGCCACTAATTGAGCTATTAACTGTAACCAACTAAATGTGATGCATGACATTGCTTCTTAAGCAGCTGGTACATTTCCAGCCACAGTTATAGGTGCTGATGTTTACAGCTGTGAGGATCTACTTATTATTATTATTTAAAATATAATATATATATTATAACTAATGGACTATTATGCCCCACGTCAACTGTCCTTTATTTTAGATCTATGTGGGTGACTGAGGACATTCCCAGTTGTGCTTTGTATATATATTTAGGACATTTCATCCAGAAAGCTCTGTCATTGAAGGTGGCTTTTCAATTGGCTCAAGAAATGCATGATGTATGCCAAATGTAACTGCAAAATGAACATTATAAAAAGAAGCAAATGATATTTGTTTTCATGACTTCCTAGGAGTGAGGACCACTTATAAATATTGGTCGTGATCCTAAATCTGGATTGTAAGGTGTAAACTTCTACACTTTGATTCTATTATGTAAACTTTGATTGTCTTATGCAACCCTTGTTTTGGATGACAATATTAGTGTAACCTATACATAATTGCAGCACATGTGCAACTCTGTTTCTGTAACCATTCCGCTGAATAGAGCTGCTCCACAATTTGGGGGGGGGGGAATGTCAATTTGCTTCCAGAGGGGATTTTTTTATGCATAAGGTGCCAACAAAATATTGTCTGTTGTCTCCTAACTGGAAATTATGATACATCTTCCCACCCTTCCCAAGATTTGTTTTCTGTTAAGAACAAAAGGTATTTGGTCTTTGTCTGTTTCAGCACAGCACAATTAGAGCTGGTTGGGTTATGAGCACATAATCCATATTAAAAAGACTGACATTTCAACCATCAGTTATTTCATAGGAAAGGGGAAATGCTGAAGACCAAATCTCAGTCTTCTTTTTCCTCTTCTTGAACTTGTTTAAAGGTAGATACTGCACTTCAGCTGTTCAGCCAAGAAGGCAATCCACACATGTAGTTGGTCTGATTATTTTCAAATTGAGAAGAAAATATGGCTTGCAATGATAAACACAAATAGCATTAGTCCCACAGCCTAATCAGTCCCTAGAGTCCAATCATGCCCAGGCTATTTGTACCAGACATCTTGTCACAGTAGCTGGCACTCTTCTGTGTAGATGTAATAATTTACATCTCTTGTGTGTACAATGGCTCTCAACTTCTAGCCAAAACTTATTTTGAACTGTGATGTTTCTCTGTGTGAGGGGGGGGGGGGGGAATGAGGATGGGAATGATTTTATCCCTTTTCTGTCTTCCTGGGCTCCCCATGTGATACACCATAAATAAAAATGTTTTAAAACAGCTCTAGCAAGCACAGTTTCCAATCTAGTTTTAAGGCCCAAAGATCATCTTTAACTTTTTATTTATTAAAATACATAATTTGCATTACATCATTGAATCTAAAGGTGCCATATAGTAACACAAATTTAAAAACAATTTAAATTTAAAAATCAATTTATTGTATATACTCATGTATAAGGCCAGAAATTTTAGTCAAAAATTGACCCCAAATACCTGGGTTGACTTATCCACAGGTCAATGCAAGCACTGTATTTTAACTCATATGGACCATCCCCTTTCTCTGAATGGAGTGGTAAAGGGCAAGAGCTTAGTCCATCCTGTGAGAACCAAAAAGAAGCATGGTTCCCCTCTATACTCTCATCCATCCAGCCTTTAGGAAGAGCACAAACAATTATGCCTGCTATAATTTTATAAGTTCTTTGTCATCATTTTACTTTGCATCACCATTTGCATTCTTTGTTACATGCCCCTAAGTTTTACCCTCAATTTATCCCTGGGTCATATTAAAATCTATTATTTTGGCCCCCAACCCTGCCCTTGGCTTATACATGAGGTCGACTTATAGTTGAGTATATTCAGTAAAACAGTAAGAAATAATTTACAGACTAAAGGCATATTAAACATGTTCAGAACTTGGTTGTTGTTAAGTAGTGTCAAGTTGACTTTGATTTTTGGTGACCCTATGAATGAGAGGCTTCCAGGTTACCCTATCTTCAACAGCCCTCTTTACATCTTGCAGACTCAGGAATGTGACTTCTTGATTGAGTCTGTCCATCTGTAATGTAGTCTTTCTCCTTCCCTACTTTCACCTTGCCAAGCATTGTTGTTCTTTCTAGGGAATGATGTCTTCTCATGATATGGTCAAAGTACAACAGTCTCAGTTTAGTCATCTTGGTTTCTAGGGAGATTTCAGGCCCTATTTGTTCTAGGACTCATTGATTTGTCTTCTTAGTCATCCATGACTTCATAGTGTCCTCAGAACACTTCTCCAGCACCACATCTCAGATGAGTTTATTTTCTTCCCATAGCTTTTTTCACTGTCCAGCTTTTATAGCCACACACACACATACACACACACACACACACACACACACAAGCTGCAGCTTTTGAATTGTCTTCGGACAGCTGCATTTAGATCATGTTGCAATACTCTAACAGGGACATTTGCAATGCATGAACTAATGTGCCCATGTTATCCAAGTAAGGCTGGTTCCCAGCACTCTGAGGCATGGAGTCCATCTGCACCTCCAGTGACAGAAGTGGAACGAGGACTACGTCCAAGCTAGAAACTTAGGTCCAAAACACACTGCAGAAATAATCCAATTTGAGACTGCTGTAACTGCCCTGGCTCAATGCTATGGAATTCTGGGAACTATAATTTTGTGAGACGTTTAGCCTTCTCTGTCAGAGAGCTCTGGTGCCACAACAAACTACAGTTCCCAAGATTTCCTAGCACTGAGCCATGACAGTTAAGGTCGTCTCAAACTGGATTATTCCTGCAGTGCATTTTGGACCTTACTCCCACAGGTGAAGCACAATGCTTTTTAGGCACGTAGCCTACTCGGTTCTCAGATCAAAGAACTAGCAATCTACAGAGCTGCCATTTATCAGGATTCAATCTAAGTTCATTGTCCTCATCCAGATAATTACAGAATCCTAGTCCAACACCTTCACATGTTTCATTTGATTTTGACAATAAGGAGAAGTAGAAGTGACTGCGTTTGGAATAATGGATCTTCATTGCCTGCTAGAAGCTGGATAAGAACAAAGCCAGATTAGTGGCCTTTGGGAAGTTGTTCCACAAGTGAGGTGTTATTTTGTGTACCTCTTGGAAGGGTGGGACATTCCACTGAGGGTATCAAATTCCAGGGGGGGTTCATGTAGTTGTCTGTCAGATATTCCATCCCAAGCTAGTTAGGGCTTTGTGATATGTGGTGTCTCAAGTGCACATCAGAGAATGATCTGGCTGCTTCATTTTGCACTGGCTGTGTCTGAAAATTCTACAAGGCCTATGTCATGTACAGTGCTTCATAATTGTAAACCAATTAAGATGTAAACCACTTTTTGGTCTTTAAAACAAGTTGCAGTAGAAAGTTACTCACTACAGAAACAAGATTTTGTGGGGGTGTTGTTTTTTGTTTGATTGTTTGTTTTTCTTTTCTTTTACATAGGCTCAGGCTTTCCAAACATCTCAGAGAGTATAACCTATTAGACTTTTAAGTCTTAGCTAATTATGGCTAATTTAAATATTTTCATCTCATTTGTAATATAACAAAGACAGTGGCATGTATACAACATTTTTGTATATATATGGTTGGCATAATTCAAATGTATTTGTTGGAATGTATGGGGAATCAAAGGTTTTGATGTACCCAGCTAATTTCTAAATATTAGCTTGGGTTACTTGTGAAACAGTGACACATACACACAATGTTGTAATATAATATGCACAGTGGAAGTACATCCATGTTTCAGGGACTGTAGCAGTTTCAACGCAATGTGCTTTGCCTGGGAGGGGCGCAGCCACAATAAACACATAGGCATAGCTGAAAGAAAGGCCACAACTTTATTAAAGCAAGCAGCAAACAGAATAGGGTTGGCACATAGCATGAGGTCAGAATCTGGAAAATCAAACAACACCCCAGTTGTTCGATAACCGCAATGGCCTGAGCCAGGCCTGACGTTGGGATGACCTAGTGGCTATGGAACTCCATCTAGCAACCAGCATATTGCATGTATTTCCATGAGCCCCTAGTCACCGGGCCACGCAATACTGTTATGGCCCCCGCAATGGCCATAATGTATCCGCTCAGCGTACCCAGGTCCCCAAGGACTCCTGCTCCAGTGCTCCGCAGCCCTGGAGACCACTCCCCCCCAGATCCTGGCCTACGCTGCCGCCCCTGGTTGTGATTAGCAAAACACCAACCCTAAGGAGGGAGGGTGGGGAGCCGAGCTAAAATGGCCCTGAATGCTGGGCCACATGGCCTTATATAGGCTCAGGCTATGGGTGGGGCCGGGATAACATTGCTCCTCCCCCTCCAAGGCAGCACCAATCAGCTGCCTTGGAGGACTGGAAGGAGCAACCAACAAGAGGTCCTCCACGTGGCAGGAGTGGCCTCTCCACCAGAAGTTCCTCCCCCGGCCCCCAAAGTAGCCAATCGCGTGCCTTGGCCACCCCAGCAAAGCATGCTGGGGCACGCCAAGGCCCTGGCCCAATGTTGGCGCAGCCTCACCGGCGGCAACACAGCTCACCAGGTAAGCCTAGCAGCCGTTCTTTGTACTCAAAAACACAGTACATGAACAGTTTGCACCCTACTCAGTAGAGGTAGTTAGAGTGCATTTATCTACACTGTAGATAATGCAATTTGGTACCACTTTAACTGCCATGGCTCCATCCTATAGAATCCTAAGAATCCTTATAAAACTATAAATCACAGGATTCCATAGGATGGCTCAAAAGCACTTAAAGTGATGTCAAATTGCATTATTTCTACAGTGCAGGTGCACCCTGAATCACAATACAACAGTTTCCCCTCATATAGGTGGTAATGGCTTCCATTCATTTCTATTAGGAAAAGTAAAGGGACATATTCATAGAGAACACAGTAGTCAGCTTTCTTTACTAACTCTAGCCTTTCAAAATCAAAACTGTATAACCTCATTGTGGATTTTCTGTTTCGAGGTCACTAAACTATAACGATGCACCAGGAGAGTCAGATAGAAAGTTGAAAATTGTGTTTTGCTTATAGCTGAATAAATGTAAATAATTAACTTTTCCTCCCCCTGTTTTCACAGCTTGTAGGCCAGGATTTTACAAAGCATTTGCTGGGAATATAAAGTGCTCCAAGTGCCCTCCACACAGTCAAACATTTGTGGAAGCAACATCTGTGTGCCAGTGTGAAAAAGGTTACTTTCGAGCTGAGAAAGATCCACCAACTATGGCATGTACCCGTAAGTTTGATTCAACCTGGTGCTTGTAATTCTACCCTTGTTATCTAAAAGAAACAAAAATGGCACTTATTTTATATTCCTCTCACAAAAGCTAAGATTATGAGAGCATATTTTTGTTAATCAGGAATGCAAATCAGGTTTTCATTGATTCCCAGGGCTCCTTTAAATTAGTAAAATATTCTCTTAAGTGTATTTTAAAAACTGCAACACAAAATAAAGCAACAGCTTAGATATTAACAGAATGTCCAAACATTTCAAATCTGTTTACCCATATATGTAATTTACAATGGGCTGTGACAATTTATACCTTAGTGCAGGATTTCTATCTGGTTAGAAAGAAGTGAACTGGAAGACTACCATGGATGCAGATCAATGACAAATGGGAAAGATGAAACAGGCCTTAATACAAATGTTAGTCCCAACTATAGTTAGTCTCAATTAGAGTAGACCCATTGTAAATCTCATTAATACAATTAGTATACAGTATTGTATTTGGGACTAACAGTTGGATTTATGCTATTGCGAATGGAATTACTCTTACAGAATGGATTCATTAGGATCACTTCACAGTAAATAAAATGGTTCCTTTAAATATTATATTTTCCTGCTTTTCACAGGCTTGAACAGAACAAATATCTCTCTGACACATAGGCATAACAAATTAAGTATCCTAAAGTGATAATGGGGGGAAAGACATTTAATCAGTCATTCTGGGCATATTTGAAACCTCTAACATTTCTGTCCTAATTGCTTTTTTCCTTGTTATAAAATAAAAGTTACAAAAGTGAGTGAACATGCACATATTCTGCAATATATCTATAATGTATGTATCTTGAGAATGTCCTTGAGAAGATAAATACCAATTCTTTTTAAAATAACCAAAAGCAGGTACATTGCTTAGAGTTTAAAATGAAACTATAACATCATGGATCAGGATCAAATGACCAATTAAAACAAAATTAAACGATTCCAATTCTCCTCAGGCTTCCCTAAAGGCAAGTAGTGTAGTCCAGCTGTGTAAAACGTAATCTGGAACTTGCATTAAGGAGCCAAATGCACAGTTTTATAACTTCAGTCTGACATCAAAGTTCAAAAGAACAAGAATTAATATGTGACTTTGGAAGTCATTTGAAAACTAAGGCTAAAAACCACCTGACCTACAGGCTTTGCAGGCAATCATTTTATGCTATGATTATGCTGTCTACCTCCCCAGATACATTCCCATCTTAATAGGATGGCTGATAAACAGTATGCCCCCTATTTTAGTTGTTAGTTGAATATTGGCTAGCAGGCATCATCCTATGGAACTGGCAACAGTAAGAATATATAAAATAATTTTCCCCTTTGGGTTTTATCTGTTTTATCTTCTGTTCCACTCATCATAAATTACAACTTAATTAAATTCTAATTCCAAACTCTAAATATTGACTCAAGGGCTGCATCTGAACTGCAGAAATAATCTCATTTCACACCACTTTAACTGTCAGCTGAATGCTATGGAATTCTGGGAATGGTAGTTTAGTGGAGCACCAGATCAAAGGAGCACCCAACCAAACTACAATTCCCAGTATTCCACAACATTTAGCCATGGCAGTTAAGGGGTGTCAAACTGGATTATTTCTGCAGTACGGATGAAGCCAAGTAGAATTTCTTGAACTGATTGTGAAATTGGAATGTGTGCCAACTTTCAATACATGAAAGGCATCCTTGAATGAAGCGCAAGCTATGATGTTATTTAAACATGTGTTCCTTCTGATTTGTTTTCTGTTAAGCTAAATATAAATGTATATATATAAAACACATATATGTATAACATATGATAATATATTAACAGTTTTTGTAACAATTTTTGTAACATGCAATAAAAAAATACATCAAAGGCATATTCTTCTATCTTTGCAGGTCCTCCTGTAAAGATAAGAGAATTTTAGATATGGAGAGCTAGTTGAGGGTTTAATAGGGAGACTTATAATGCTATGTGGTAGCAAAATTTATTCTCCATTTTCCTATTTTGTTTAACCTTAAACAAGTAAATTCAAAAAGAAAGAAATAATATTTCCAGATATTTATTGAGCTATGCCAACAGGTCTACAATGCCCCTGGGAATTATTCTACATAAGGATATATTGTCACTTCTAGGATATTCCTAGGGGAGTTGAATGGCTATATGTAAAATTCTGGAACATCATTCCCTAGGGCAATCTACCTGGGTTGATAAAGCACTGGCAGCCTGGCTATTTTGTTTGAAGAAAAGTGAAAGCTAAGGGAGAGGGAAATCACTATTACCTCTTCATTATAAATATCCACCACAGTGTTATGTCTTCATTGCAATCTTTGTCCAATCACATACAGATAGTTTTTTGCCACATTTTGTCAGACCATAAGTAATCATTAATAATATATGAACTGAGCACGAACAAATGAATATGGATGTAAATATTTGCTTATTACTTTCTCACATGCAAAAATGAATAATTTCAGAAGTTGCACCCAACTGAACAAGAGTATGAATTTTTGTGTATTTTTGATTGATTTTATATAGTGTGAGGGAAAATGGTTTGTGAAATAACTTGTCCTTTGTGTATAATAACTTGTCATTTGTGTGCAAGAATATTGTTTATAAAACTTTATGCAAAGGAAGTTGTCAAAGAAAAAAAGCCCCATAGTTGTGACTATTACTTATAACCATATAAAATAACTTCAAAAAGGGCACATAGAATCATAGAGTTGGAAGAGACCACAAGGGCCATCCAGTCCAACCCCCTGCCATGCAGGAACTCACAATCAAAGCACCCCTGACAGATAGCCATCAAGCCTCTGTTTAAAGACCTCCAAGGAAGGAGACTCCACCACTCTCTGAATGAGTGTATTCCACTGGCAAACAACTTTACTCTCAGGAAGTTCCTCCTAATGTTGAGATGAAATCTCCTTTCTTGAAGCTTGCATCCATTGTTCTGTGTTCTAGTCTCTGGAGCAGCAGAAAACAAGCTTGTTCCAGCCTCAATGTGACACCCCTTCAAATACTTAAACAGGGCTATCATTTTATCAATTAACCATCTCTTTTCAAGGCTAAACATACCCAGCTCCCTAAGTCTTTCCTCATAAGGCATGGTTTCCAGGCCCTCTACCATTTTGGTGGCCTTCCTTGGGACAATTTCTCAACATCCGTTTTGAATTGTGGTGCCCATCCTATGCATTTCATTTCTTCTACCTAAATGTAGTATCTTACATTTCTCCCTTTTGAAGTTCATTTTGTTAGTTTTGACCCAGCTTTCTTATCTATTCAGGTCATTTTGAATTTTGATCCTGTCCTCTGGGGTATTAGCTACTCCTCCTAATTTGGTGTCATCTGCAATTTTGATAAGTATGCCCCCAGTTCTGTCATCCAAGTCATTGATAAACATGTTAAATAGCACTGGGCCCAGGACAGAACCCTGTGGCACTCCACTGGTCACTTCTCTCCAGGATGAAGAGGAGCCATTGTTGAGCACCCTTTGGGTTCGGCCAGTCAACCAATTACAAATCCATAATTAACATAAGTATGGACATCATAAGCAGAGTGAAAATTCAGATGAGGGGGATACACCTTGGACATGTCATCATCTAGAGGAGAAAAGTAACTAACACTAGTATCCTGTTGGGGCATTTTGTGTTTGCAAATGGACTTACATGTGCAAGAAATAGAATTGTGAAGATGTGCAATTTCTGTGTTCAGTATAGGTCTGCTGCTCCATAGCCAGCAAAGGGACCGACATGCAATGGGACACCAATGGATATAGGAACATAATTTTATAAATAACGTTGCTCTTCTGTACCTCCCCTTGAATCAGGAATGGGAGTAACTGGTTGGTTTTCCTGCACACAAGAAACCCATCAATTTGGTATCCTGATATCTCCCTCATATGCTTCTTCTCTGGGACCTCTGTAGAAAGCTAGAGTGCTACTAGAAAACCATTTGCCCTTCCACTTCTAGATTCACTATTTTTAGGACAGAGTAGGAATTTCTTAGGTGCCTTACACATTGACTGAGGATCATGTTATTTTTTGCCTGCTTCATAAAGTAAGTAGTGAGGGTGGAGGAAACAAATATTAACCTTGAAGTGCTTATTTTGGCCTTTGTTAACGGGCGCTTCTAACAGCCCACTAAAGGCTAAAAAGATATATTAAGGGATCACTGATGAAGGACTTGCTGATTAATGTTTGCCATATGACCAACCAGCAAAAGGGACTTTAGGAAGATCATCTATCCTTGGTTGCTGACAGCTGGACCTCATCTAGAGCTGGATATCTGGGTGACTGCTGGCAAACAAGGCCGTCTCAGCATAATCATTCTGAGAACTGACAAAGACAAGATGCATCTTAATCTACATGAGAAATGGTGGCATTAACCACAATTTCACTTTTTAGCCTAGATGCCTTTCCCTCTTTATGGGGGAATACCTCTTGTCATCTGAAGAGTGGACTGCTTATGTCAATGATAGAGAACCTTTTACAGACAGAGTGCCCAAACTGCAACCTGGACCCCATTTATTTATTGCAAAGTGCCATGTCCCTCTGGCTTTCTAGTAAGAAACTCTGGCAAACTCTATGCTAGGGCGACAGCATATGTGCCCACAGAGAGGGCTCTGAGTACCACCTCTGGCATGCGTGCCATAGGTTCACCATCACTGGCTTATCTTATTTGATAATATTCTTGCTAAGTGTCTTCATTCCAGTTTATTTAATCAACAAAATATGCACAATGAATGCCACATACACTGTCTTACCAGCACCATCTTGTCTTGTCATTATTGCATTTTCTTACTAGCCTACTGGTGAATGGTACAGTACCTTTTCCCCTGATATAACTAAATTGGACTATGGAACTCAATGAGACTCAGTTGGCCCCACTTATGCCCTCTGTTCACTAGCAGGAAAAGACCTCTCTATTTAAACAGGCCATCAGCCTTTAAGTGGTTAGAGAAGAAAGACATGGTATGGGTGTAGTTTGTTTTCAAATATTTAACTATTAATATCTTAAAGTAATTATTTAATTGGAAATTTTGCTTAGTGCTTTTTAACTTGTGTATCATATATTGTTTCAGCTATTTTATTGTAACTTATATTGTAGACCACTTTGAATCCCATTTTGGGATATAAATCTATTAAATAAATAAATGACAGGATAATTTAATTAGTTATACAAGCTGGCTTGCCACCTTATAAGCAAAGAATACCATAAATTAATATATTAGTCAGTTCATAAAAATACCATGACTTGTAACCCAGACTTTGAAGTTCAGTTTTCCCAGCAGCAAACCATATTTCAATTCAAGAGCTTTCAAACAGTGAAAACATTGAAATTCTGGACCATGCCAACCACTACCTTGTCAGGATGCACAGAGAAGCCATTGAAATCCACAAACACCTGGACAATTTGAACAGGAAAGAGGAAACCCTTAAAGTAAACAAGATTTGGTTACCAGTCCTGAAAGATAGCAAGATAAAGACTCAACAAATGCAAATGAGAACTCTCCTAGTAGACAATGAACACTAATTAAGCAGACATTAATCCTCTTGTGCAGACCCTCACACCCTGAGGACTGCCATTAGCAACAAACAATGTACATGCAAATCACTCCTGCCTTTCCAGGTCTCACAATATATATAGCCAAGTCCTTTCCAGGCAAACATTCTCTGAAGATGCCAGTCACAGATGCTGGCAAAACGTCAGGAAGAAAATCTAGAACATGGCCACATCGCCCGAAAAACCCACAAACAATCATTGGGTTTCACTCATATCCTGGAGGTCTGCTGCTCAGAAAAGTAATACAAATTCCTTAAGGTATATCAGTGTCTTGGGTGTATTCCATGCAGGTTTCTGGCTTCTTGGCGCCATATAATATTTTTCCATAAGATAAGTCACATAGGGGTTAGTCTAATTATTAGACTCTTACTATACATAACTGAAGTAGACAATATATTGGATGTATACAGTTGAAATACATTACTCATTAAAATTTATTAGTATTCTTGCTTGCCTAAACAAAATAAAAGGAAAATCCTTAGCATTTTACTCACTGATGTCTATGAAAAGGTTATGTCTGCCAGTTTTTTTCACTGTGACATATAATCTATGCATAATTTATAAGTGATAGCAAAGCAATCAGGCCACATTCATAAAAATCCCAATGACACATAATTTAGCAAAATCTGAGGATTAGAATTAATTGTCTCTCTTTGTTCCAAGTTCTAAATCTTAGTAAATGATTCACTGCATGTCATTGCAGCTTAATATTTGCATGAAATCACAGTTTCGATGGCGTAATTTAATGGCAATTAAAACCTATTTAATCGTCATGCAAATTGGCATGAGGGCCCTTGAGTATGAAGGGTGTCTATTTCTTCAGTGTCTGCAGGAGGACATTTATAAACTTTTGAACACTCCTATCACATTTGATAACAATTTTCCTATTCATAACAATATGAATAAGAAATTATCATTTTGTTCAAAACAAAGACCTAAATCCTGTGTACATATCTTTGCTGCACATAATTATTAAATGATCATCAGCAAATTGCAAAAAAAAAAAGAAAGAAAGAAAGAAAGAAACTAAAACGCACACAATAATTTCTGCACTGCTTTCCTCCCTTCTTTTCAGGTGTCATCAATATAGAATTATACATTTAACAACTAAATAAATAAAGATTTGTGAAGCCATTTTGTCACTTATTGAATCTTATTGAATCTAAGATTATTTGGGCCTTCTTACTCGAACCTGGGAATGCAATAAACTAGACTCTGATTCACACAATGCATATTACATAGATAGAAATGGACCTAGCCACTCCATGATACAGACAAATATTAGCAAAATTAATTGAACTGGCCAGTTAAGGATGCTGCATATGTGGTAGCAATCTGTTTCCCTAGCTTTTGAGGAATTAGGTCTACAGCTAAGTCCTGTACCACTCTGTTTCCTCTCTAATCCAGAGCTTTTAAAAAAGAATTAAATCCTGGAGAGCTGCATTAACCTTTCCTTTATAAACAAGTGAGCACTATCCAAATTTCCTTTATGTTTAGTAAGCATGACCTAAGGGGATCAGCTATTTTGGATCTCATCCTAACCAACAAGGATGACCTAGTTAATGGATTGCAAGTGGTGGGATCCTTAGGTGGAAGTGACCATGTTCTCCTGGAGTTTGTTATACAATGGAAAGGAGAAGTCAGGCATAGTCAGACACGCATTCTAGACTTTAGGAGAGCGGATTTCAGTAAACTTAGAGAAGTATTGAGGAAGATCCCGTGGACTGAAATACTAAAAGAGAAAGGAGTTCAAGACGGATGGGACTTTCTCAAAAAGGAGATACTGAAGGCAAAAATTCAAACAGTTCCAGTGAGAAAGAAAAATGGGAGGTGTCTCAAGAAACCAAGATGGATGACTAAAGAACTTTCAACTGAGCTAAGTTTTAAATGGGTCATGTATAAGAAATGGAAAAATGGGGAAATCACCAAAGAGGAATTCAAACAAATAGCAAGCCTGTGTAGGGGTAAAGTCAGAAAAGCTAAAGCACAGAATGAACTCAGGCTTGCTAGAGAGTTTAAGAACAAAAAAAAAGGCTTTTTGGATATGTCCACAGCAAAAGGATGAAGAAGGAAACGGTAGGGCCACTGTGTGCAGAAGATGGCAAAATGCTAACAAAAGACAGAGAAAAGGCAGAATTACTCAACACCTTCTTTGCCTCAGTCTTCTCAGAAAAGGCAAAGGGTGCTCAACCTGAGGATAATGGAGCAGAGGACAGAAAAGAGGAATTTCAGCACAGAATAAGTAAAGGAATACTTGTTTAACCTATTATTTATTATTATTATTAAACTTTATTTCTAAAGCGCTGTAATTATACACAGCGCTGTACAAAGTCGGTAAAATTAAGAGAATATAAAAGCCTGCCCAAGGCGTACATTCTAAGATAATAACAATTAAAAGAGGAATAGATAAAATTACCATATAGAAAGGAAAAAACAGATTAAAAACATCAAATATCAAACAAATCACATCACATCAAATATTGTCAGACAGCCAGATAACAATCACAAATTCCCTGAGAACGCTTCCCTAAACAATATGGTTTTCAGCTCAGCTTTAAAGCTGGTTAGGGAAGTGATGAGCCGTGCATGCAGAGGAAGACGGTTCCAGGAATGAGGGGCAGCTAGAGAGAAGGGACGGATCCGGGATGGGGCAGAGGAGATCCTGGGTTGAGAGAGGAGATTTTGGCTACCAGAGCGGAGAGTGCGAGTAGGGATGTAGGGAGAGAGAAGATCAGTTAAATAAAGAGGGGCCAGCCCATGCAGGGCTTTAAAGGTGAGTAGCAAAAGTTTGTACCTGATGCGGAAAGGAAGAGGGAGCCAGTGAAGGGAAGACAACAGAGGGGAGACATGATCATAACGGCGAGCGAGTGAAATAATGCGTGCAGCTGAATGCTGAACAGAAATTAATGGGTGGAGGTAAGAGAGAGGAAGCCCTGCCAGGAGGAGGTTACAGTAGTCTAATCGTGAGACCACTAGGGCATGGACCAGTGTTTTTGCGGTGGAAGCTGAGAGATATGGACGGATTTTGGTGATATTATAGAGAAAAAATCTACAGACTTTGGCTGTAGTCTGGATCTGAGGGATAAATGACAAAGAGGAGTCAAAGATGAAACCGAAACTGCGGGCTTCCTGGACCGGCTGGATCGAGATGTTATTGACAGAAATAGAAAAGGAATAGTGAAGGGTGGGCTTAGGAGGGAAAACAAGAAGCTCAGTCTTGGACATATTGAGCTTCAGACGCCTAAAGGAATACTTGTTTAACCTAAATGAATATAAGTCTCCAGGACCAGATGAACTCCATCCAAGGGTATTAAAAGAGATGGCAAATGTAATATAGGAGCCGTTGGCAATAATCTTTGAGAAGTCCTGGAGAACAGGAGAAGTCCCAGCAGACTGGAGGAGGGCAAACGTTGTCCCCATCTTCAAAAAGGGGAAAAAAGAGGATCCCAACAATTATCGTCCAGTTAGTCTGACATCAGTACCAGGAAAGATTCTAGAACAGATCATTAAACAGAGAGTCTGTGAACATCTAGAAAGCAATTCCATAATCACAAAAAGTCAACATGGGTTTCAGAGAAACAAGTCATGCCAGACAAACCTTATCTCTTTTTTTGATAAAATTACCAGCTTGGTAGATGAAGGGAATGCTGTGGATATAGTATATCCTGATTTCAGTAAGGCCTTTGACTAAGTTCCCAATTATATTCTTGCAAACAAGCTTTTAAAATGTGGGCTTGACAAAGTAACTGTTACATGGATTTGTAATTGGTTGACTGGCCGAACCCAAAGGGTGCTCAACAATGGCTCCTTTTCATCCTGGAGAGAAGTGACTAGTGGGGTCCCCCAGGGCCCTGTCTTGGGCCCAGTGCTATTCAACATATTTATCAATGACTTGGGTGACAGAATTGGGGGCATACTTATCAAATTTGCAGATGACACCAAATTAGGAGGAGTAGCTAATACCCCAGAGGGCAGGACCAAAATTCAAAATGACCTGAATAGACAAGAAAGCTGGGCCAAAGCTAACAAAATGAAATTCAACACGGAGAAATGTAAGGTACTGCACTTAGGGCTGAAAAATGAATTGCACAGATATAGGATGGGGAACACCTGGCTGAATGAAACTACGTGTGAAAGGGATCTAGGAGTCCAAATAGACTATAAGTTGAATATGAGTCAGCAGTGCGATGCAGCAGCTAACAAGGCCAATGTGATTTTAGGCTGCATCAATAGAAGTATAGTGTCTAGAACAAGGGAAGTAATAGTGCCACTCTATTCTGCTTTGGTCAGGCCCCACCTGGAATACTGTGTCCAGTTCTGGGCACCACAATTTAAAAAGGATGTGGAAAAACTGGAGCGTGTCCAAAGGAGGGCGACTAAAATGGTGAAAGGTCTGGAAACCATGCCCTATGAGGAATGACTTAGGGAGTTGGGGATGTTTAGCCTGGAGAAGAGAAGGTTAAGAGGTGATATGATAGCCCTATTTAAATATTTGAAGGGATGTCATATTGAGGAGGGAGCAAGCTTGTTTTCCACTGCTCCAGAGACTAGAACACGGAACAATGGATGCAAGCTCCAGGAAAAGAGATTCCACCTCAACATTAGGAGGAACTTCCTGACAGTAAGGGCTGTTCGACAGTGGAACAAACTCCCTCGGAGTGTAGTGGAGTCTCCTTCCTTGGAGGTCTTCAAACAGAGGCTTGATGGCCATCTGTCGGGGATGCTTTGATTGTGATTTCCTGCATGGCAGGCGGTTGGACTGGATGGCCCTTGTGGTCTCTTCCAACTCTACGATTCAATGATTTTATGATTTTAATCCTCCCTCCCTTCTGTAGCCCAAAACTCAAATGTCTGGATGACATTTCTCATGCTGACTGTTTTGAAGGGAGAATAAAAAGAGATTAAAATTTCTAATGTTACTCAAATGACACGTTATGACATTTAATTTTTAAATAATAGGTATAAAGAAAAAAATCTGTATGATCTATTCTAATTTATTACTTAGAATGAAACATATTAATTGGAAAAGCACACATAAAATTATAGGTGAGAATTATATTGTATCATATTACTTGGCAATGGTATTTAAAACCATCTGTCTTTCTTTCACAAACTAGTTTCTGGATCTCAATCTTCTGAAAAGTGTTCATGTTCAATATTTTATAACACTTTAGGATCTGCTTCATCCAATGTAAAAACCTTGCAATCTACATATCAAATCTCTCTTGAGTCCTAACTTTGGGCAGAAACAGACAGCCCTAAAGGGGCATCTTGACACCACCCCTTTGATCGCCAGATTGACACTGTGGCAACCACGCACCACAGCCCCAATCCAGCTTTCTGCCAGCACAAAAAGAAGCAGCAGAAAGGCATTCTTTTTGAGCCAGCAAAAAGGCTTTTCTGATGCCTCCACAACTTTGCATATAAACACTGCACCGCTGGAGCACTACAAAGCTGTCCACCAGACGGCTTCATAGAGGCTTTCTGCCAGCTTGGGGGCATGTGTCACCTAAACAACACTCCCCCACACTTCTGGGGAGCTACAAAAGGTTTGTCTGCTTCACCTCTTTGAGTTGAAACTGACTCTGTTTCTTATTATTATTATTATTATTATTATTATTATTATTATTATTGAATTATTCATGTCTGATTTTGTCCTGAGTTTCTATAAGACATGTTACATGTTCTCTGTGTGAAAGGTAAGATTACTGAATTGTCTTCCTTTTCATAGGGTTCTAAGCTGTATAAAACAGGAAGGTTTTTTCCCCCTTTCTATATCTAAATTATTCCACTACTGTATGTTCAAGGTAATTTGTTTGAAACACTGGATTTGTTTCAGTAATTCAGAAAAGTGTGATTTGGAGATCTAAAAAAAATCCATTAGTACTCATAGAAACCTCTTCATTTTTTTTTTTTAACTTAGGACCACCTTCTGCTCCAAGGAACATTATTTTTAACATAAATGAAACAGCTCTCATGTTGGAGTGGAGCCCACCAAGTGACACAGGAGGGAGAAAAGATCTTACCTATAGTGTCATTTGTAAGAAATGTGGATCTGATACCAGCCAATGTGAAATATGTGGAGGAGGGATCCGATTCATTCCAAGACATACTGGGCTAATCAATTCGTCAGTGACTGTACTTGATTTTGTGTCCCATGCGAACTACACTTTTGAAATAGAAGCCATGAACGGAGTCTCTGAATTAAGTTTTTCACCCAAGCAGTTCACAGCTATCACAATTACCACAGACCAAGATGGTGAGTTTATGCTATTTGTGTTGTCACTAATTTAAAGTTAAAGTATATATAACAGAATGCAGTTAACAGTACATTTTGTGAATTATCATAAGTAGATATCTCTTTAATTCTGTCTATTCAGAGCATTTGCTTTTGCATAGTACTGTTTGAAGGAAGAGGTTTGATTTCATTGTAAGATTACATAGAAAGTGTTTATTAAAACCAGACTGATCAAGTGATAAAGTGTTACATTTGCTGAAATTAATATAATGTTGACATCTGTGATTAATT